>NW_006409202.1:110844-116161 GCF_000296735.1 Chrysochloris asiatica | reverse complement strand
GCTGACTCTTCTTGTGTAATATAGGGAGACAAAGAGTCCTCCAAAGGCAGAAGGGGGAGCATATAACAGCAAAACAATACCAGAAAAACAACAACAAAAAAGACTAACAAACAGCAACAACAAAACCAAGACTGACACTGCAGTCTCTATTCACAAAAGAGAGGAGGGAGAGAAGGAGAAAAAAAAAAAGAAAGAAAAAAAAATTTACTTTTTAAAAATTAAAAAAGAAAAAAAATCTGTAGCCTAATATGAGTTAAAAAACAGAACAAAAAGCAAACAGGAAAAGTTCAAGGTCTGCTCTTGGGCTGAGTATCTGTCAGCCGTTTGGTTTTAAGTGTAAACTGTCTCTTTAAATTTCGAGGAGATCTATGCCCATGTGTAGTAGAACCCTCCAAGGGTGGGGCTGGGGTGTCCACCAGCCAGGGACCCCTATAGTCACCAGAATGTAGATATATAGACAGCAAGGGACCAACGATAGATAACAAAAAAGAAAAAGAATGTCTACACCTCTATCTCCATGGCTCAGCCAGGCTTCTGTGGCTGCTCTGATCCTTTCCCCGCTTGGCCACACAAAATGGCAGCTCCTGGAGCAGCTGGGTGTTCCGAATCAGGAAGCAATTGATTTCTTTCTTCTGCCACAAACTTCCCACCTGTATGTCTTCCAACCTTCTAACTATCCTTTATATGTGGTTCAGAGTTCTGGGACCATCCCTTGAGTCTTCCTGGTCCTGTATTCTGTATTGTTCCCGGCAGAGCTCGTCACTGCACTTCCACTTGATCCACCATCTTGTTTTCTCTCTTTGTTGTTTTTTTTTAAATGCTAGTCATGATGACCTTTAAACTGATTTCACAGCCCTCTCACCCATCACTGATCACCTACAGTATGAAAATTAGGTTGCTGGTTAAAGCAGCTAGAAAAATAGAAGCATCTTCTCTGTCACTCTCCCTCCTCTTCTAGGAGGTTAAAGCATGTGAGACCAAATCTGAAAGGGATGGATGTGAACCGTCTCTAGAGAGGGCTGCCTAGTATGGTTGTGCAGCTTGTTCAATGCACAAAGATACTTTGTCAAGGAAGTAAGTGGGGTTGAAAATTCTGTCTATGCCAGGCCAGCGGTCTTCCCAGGGATCCTCTGGGCCTGTGGACAGACATGGAGGGCTTCCAGAAGTCTGGTGTGTGGAGCCATTCTCAGTCCCCTCATCTGTGGTGGTTGTGCTAACTGGGGCTGTGAGTGGTGGGAAATTTGGAGTCCTGTATTAAGAGAGACATGGAAAATGGTAGGTATAGCTAATTGCCTTTCATGGGTGTTTTCCCCCAAGGGGCTTTTTATGGAGTCTGCTGTGCAGGAGATGCACATCAGAAACTGAAAGTCAGGTGTGCAGGTGGGTGCACCCAGTGCTTCAGTGGTGGGAGAAAGCAGGGAGACTAGCAGGAGCTCATTGTTCCCTTTCTCTTTCCTAGGAGGGTGGCTTTTTCTGGAGAAGGTGGCCACTTTGGCTCAGGGATATATATAGACCTCTCAATGCCATGCATAAGAAAAACATGGCACAGAAACTACACGACAAGGATTCTTTTGATGAGTTTGAGATTTTCAACAAGGACACAAGGTAAATGATCAGGGGCAATTGAAACTTGTCTAAAAAGAGGTATCAAAATGGGAGAAATGTAGAACAGTTTCCAATTTTCATGGACTCTAGGCTTTCTAGAACCATGGAGGCTGGATGAAACCCTAAAACCACTGCCCAGAGATCATCTTTAAACCTTAAACCAAATACATCCCCTGAGGTATTTTTTTAATGTTTTATTGTGAATTATGTGATAGTTTACATAGGAGAACATTAGTTTTACAGTCATCCTATCATATATCATTTCTTTGCTATGGTTACAATCCCCTCCATGCATCATCAAACAATCAAAGAGTATACACTGCAAGCCTGCCCCCCAGTCATCAGCACACAGCCCCTCTCCCTCTCTGTGTCTTAAGTCCCCAACTGCTCCCTCTCTCCACGTCATCATCTCTGCCTCCATGTCTGGCATCACTGCTTTTCTGGGTAGGGTCCTACTCTCCGCTCTTCTCCCTTTATGGTCCCAGGTTACCTCAGCTCCTAGGCTGAAAAGTTAATCACTCCCCTCCTTGGTACAAAACATCTACCTTTGCATTTCCAACCCTCACAAGCAGTCCTTATAACAGTTATTCACTATTGTATCACAAGAGATCCAGCCGCATTTCATTTCATCAGCCGCACCTGGACAGATTGGATACTACTCAGTGGAGATTGTATTTTCCTTCACACCCTCTGAATCTAGGTTCCCTCTTGACAGCTTGTAAGTCAGTCACTTATTGCCTTTGTAGTCCCCACCCCCATTTTGGGTAGCCAATGTCCAAGTTGCCCATCCCTGTCTACTCTGTGTATGGAGATGATGGGAATGATCCTTGTTGTAAGGATACCTACAGAGGTTTTAACTCAATCAGAAGGCCATCATGAGGTGATGGTTTTACCTCCAGGACAAAGTGAAACTCAGCATCTACTGTTGCCCAATGTTACAGTTAAACCTCTGGATCTGGAGCTTATCGTAACTTCAGAAGCCACTACAGAGGTTCCCCCACCTGTCCAGCAGGAAACCACAACTCAATCTCCAGAGCTCCTTGATGAGATGAAACCTATTCCAAGCCAGCTGGTGGCCCCAACTCAAACTCCAGAGCATCCTACAGAGGATGAACCTTCTCCAAACCATCAAGAAGACTCATCACGGACTCCAGAGTCCACTGAGAAGGTTTAACCTTCTCCAACCCAGGAGGAGGACCCAACAAAGCCTGCAGACCCCACTGAAGAGGTCCAAATTCCTTCATGCCAGCAAGAAGCCCCAGTTCAGCTTCCAGAGGAATCTGAGGAGGATGAACCTCCTTCAAACATGCAGGAGACCCCACCTGAGACTTCAGAGCCTCCTACAGAGGTGGTAACTCAACATCCAGGGGATCATGAAGCAACAGTTTTACCTATAGGCTAGAATGAAGCTCAAATCCAACTTAATAGAGACAGAGGGCATTCTAAGGCAAGCTTGGTGATGTGGATTGTTATGTGCTCAGCTTTTAACTGAAAGGTTGGAAGTTTGAGCCACCTGGAAGCACCTCAGAAGAAAGGCCTAGCTATCTACTTCCATAAACCAGCCATGGGAACCCCTAAGGGACACAGTTTTACTTTGACATCATGGGGTCATGATGACAACTTATTTTATTTTTTTAAATGCAAACTTAGTACACACTGTGCACTGTGGAATTTTCTATTCTGTTCCATTTTGTTGGTTTTTAAAGATGCTAGTCATGACTGTTAAACTGATTTCACAGCCCTCTCACCCATCAGTGATCACCTACAGTATGAAAATCAGGTTGCTGGTTAAAGCAGCTAAAAAAATAGAAGCATCTTATCTGTTACCCTCACTCATCCTCCAGGAGGTGAAGTATGTGAAAGCGACAGATGTGAACTGTCTCTAGAGAGGGCTGCCTAGTATGGTTGTGCAGCTTGTTCAATGCACAAAGGTACTTGGTCAAGGAAGTAAGTAGAGTTGAAAATTCTGTCTATGCCAGGTCAGCGGTTTGCCCGGGGATCCTCTGGGCCTGTGGACAGACATGGAGGGCTTTCAGAAGCCTGGTGTGTGGAGCCGTTCTCAGTCCCCACATCTGTGGTGGTTGTGCTAACTGGGACTGTGAGTGGTGGGAAATTTGGAGTCCTGTTAAAGCCAGAGGTATGTATTAAGAGAGACATGGAAAATGGTAGGCATAACTAATTGCCTTTCATGAGTGTTTTCCCCAAGGGGCTTTTTCCGGAGTCTGCCGTACAGAAGATGCAAGTCAGAAAGTGAAAGTCAGGTATGCGGGCAGGCGCACCTAGCACTGTGTGTGGTGGTGGGAGAAAGCAGGGAGACTAGCAGGAGCTCATTTCTCCCTTTCTCTTTCCTAGGAGGGAGGCTTTTTCTGGAGATGGCGGCCACTTTGACTCAGGGATATGTATAGACCTCTCAATGCCACGCATAAGAAAAACATGCACAGAAACTACTCAACAAGAATTCGTCTGGTGAAGGTGAGATTTTCAACAAGGACACAGGGTAAATGAAGAGGGATAATTGAAACTTCTTATCTAGAAAGAGGTATCAAAATGGGAGTAATGCAGAACAGTTTCCAATTTTCATGGACTCTAGGCTTTCTAGAGCCATAGAGGCTGGATGAACCCCTAAAACCACTGCCTTGAGATAACCTTTAAACCTTAAACCAAATGTCTTACTTTTTTTTTTTTTTTCACATTTAAAGTATCTGTTTCCTCCTCTGGCTGTTTTTGGGTTCCTTTCTCCTCCTATTTTGTCCTGACTGTGGGAGTTGGGATCCCAAACAGCATTGGTTAATGATTCTTCCCTTGCAGGGGTTTCTGCCTTCCACGGGGGGTCATGGAACACTAACGAATACACAGAAACATCGGATGAAGAAATGAATGAATACAATCGAAAGGCTTTTCAACTTGCTGTGCTGTCCGGCTATGCTCTCTAGCTTCTGCTTTTGTTCTGCTTCCTGTTCTCTTTGCTGTCTGCCCTCTGCTCTCTGCTGTCTGTTCTCTCTGCTGTCTGTCCTCTGCCTTCTCCCTCTTGCTCTCTGCTTCTTCCTACTTTCTGCCTGCTTTGCCAGTTCCTTCTGCCTTCTGATAGTTCTGCCACTACTCGCTTCTTCCTTCTCGGCCCTCTACTTCTTTTTCTTAGCTCTGCTGCTTCTGCCCTTTTCTGCTACTTCTGCTACTTTTGCTTTCTATCTTCCTCTGCCTCTTTCTGTCTCTACTCTTGCTCCCTGCTTTCCTCTTTTTCCTCAGCCTGTGATAAACGGTTTCTTCTTGTGTCCACTTAAAGATTAAGTCAAACTTTACACAAATCATTGCTACTTCTCAGACTACTGATTACATTTTCTTAGTAACATAAGTTTCTGCTAATCATTAATGCTTGCACTACTTCATTATTCCTACTGACTAATTGTCAACTTTCTATCCTACATAATGTATTATTATTTTTATAATAAAGGTATAACTAACATCTATTTATTTTTTTTCTAAAGTATTCATTAAATTGCTTGGAAGTTATATGGCATAAAGCCCAACCTGGCTAATTGCTACGGGAAGTATAGATTATTAAATCAAAACTATCCTTCACTTAAGTTCATTATTGTCTGCTTGTTTATGCAGGTGTTTGTATGTAGGGGTTTGTGAATTCTAGCTAGTGACTGAATGTGGTGAGGCCTATGGGGGTGGGTCAGCTTGACTCTAATAAGCTATCTGTTTTTGT
>NW_006409202.1:107842-109749 GCF_000296735.1 Chrysochloris asiatica | reverse complement strand
TCCTCTGAGTCAAATTTAGGCCAAAAGACAGTTTTAAAAATTGGTTCCTATGTCCAAAAGAAACAGCAATATCTTACTATTTGTTATTTTTATTTCCCTTTAGTCCGAGGGTTCTCTCTGCAGTATTTTAACATTAATCCCAATGGTCTATCAAGGGGGATTTTGTTGTTTGGGGTCCCATTTTCTCTAGAGTTTCTTTTACTAATGTTATTTCCCATCCCGGCTACCTGGTTATGTTTCCAAAGAGGCTCAACCTACCCCTATACTTGGAGGTTTCTTGCTCTCTTTATTTTCGCTTCATCCGTCTCTGGCCGCTTCCCTCTAGGGAACGTTGGACCCCTCTTAGCAATTGGCGTGTCGGTATAAACCCCCAACTCGGATCGAATCCTTGACTCGATACCACCCTCAGCCATATGAGGTGGTCACGGAACCGCGGATCAGGACTCCACACTTGCTTCGTGCCCAAGGCATGTCTCATTCACACACACACAACCTGCGGGATGTCCCAATCACCAAAGGAAGTACTTTTCGCCCCCGTGATTTTCCTTACCTTTGGTCCATGCACGAAGTTACCTGGTTGCCACGTGGTGCTCGAGTAGGCCTTTTTCCCACTTTGTCAAGGGTCCAGATATATTCACTTCCTTGGGAGGCTTCAGCAGATCTCACCCGAGGGCTGCTGTAACTGGACAGCAGGACGCGTCTCCCTCAGAGGAGAAGGCTAAAGCTGCTTCCCAAAGGGAATGGGAAATCCCGGACAAGCCCCCAAATTGTTAGAAATGAATCCTGATGTTGCATAAAAGACACTCGGTGAGACTAAATTGCCTTGGCAAAGTAAAATTTACTCTTGCAAGAGGGTGCCTGCGCATAGCCGTACATACACGAACAGGCTAGCGAGCATACGGAGTGGGCAGTCCACTCAGGTTTTTAATCCCTGACGCGAGTCTCAAGGCTGTGTCTCACCTTATTGGCTAGGTTTTTGACCGCACAATCTATTCCCTTACTCAGTTGGCTAGTTCAATTTTTTAAGGCGCACATTCCTACTTTAGGAAAAAAAGAGAGGGATCAGTCTTTGCTCCAGGAAGTAGTTTAAGGAAAACGAAAGTTATCATAAATTCCTTACTCCAGGAAGTGGTTTAAATAAAAAGAAAGTGACCATAAATTCTTTACTCACTTCAGGAAGTAACCAAAGAAAAAGAGAGAGAGATCATAAAGTCTTTACTTCAGGAAATAAAAAAGTTACCCGAATATTATAATAAACAGGATTATAATTTTTTCCCACATATTGAAGGATTCTATTGGCAAAATATTGAATGATGTGAGAAGCATCAAAAGAAGAGGCAGGAATACAAAGAATCACTGTACCAAAAAGAATTGGTCGGTATTCAATCATTTCAAGAGGTACTATTTATGATCAAGAATCAATGGTATTGAGAAAAAAGTCCAAAGCATTGGTGGAAAACAATGCTCCAAGAATTGATGGACTACATACACATCAAAATGTTTCAACAAACTGAAGCATTGTTGGAGGCTCACTCATCTATGCCAAGAAATTTGGAAAAAGCTACCTGGCCATCAATTGAAAGAGATCCATATTTGTGCCCATTCCAAAGAAAGATGACCCAACAGAATGTGAAAATCACCAAAAAGTATCATTTGTGTCACATGGAAGTAAATTTTGCTGAAAATAGTTCAAAAAATGGTTGCAGAAGTGCATCAATAGGGAGCCACCAGAAATTCAAGTCAGATTCAGAAGAGGACATGGGAATGAGGGATTTCATTGCTGAAGTCAAATGGACTTTGGCAGAAAGCAGAGAATACCAGAACGATGTTTAGTTGTGCTTTCTTAACTATTTCAAAGGTGTGTGGATCATAACAAACTATGGATAACATTTTGAAGAAGGAGAATT
>NW_006409202.1:106024-107497 GCF_000296735.1 Chrysochloris asiatica | reverse complement strand
GTATACAGCCTCCTTAAAAATAAATCAAGATGAAATCAGAATTTGACTGTAGCTTTAGGTTAGATAGAGCCTCTGGGTGTAGTCAACAATTAGCATACTCAACTGCTTGGAAGAAAAACCTGGTGATCTACTTCTGGAAAATCAACCCTGGAGCACAATTCTAATCTGATACACATGGGATCACCACGAGTCAATGTTTACTTGATCGTATCTGGTTGGTTTTCACTGCTGCCAAGTGGTGTTGAGCCTGCTGGCCTACAACTCGGTCAAAGTCAGCGGCATGCTGGAATCACCTGAAAGGGTCAGGAAGACTGAACTGATTTTCCATGGGGTTCAGCCTAGACATCACAAGTCTTGAAAGTTCCTGAGATGATTCCAGTATGCATCAGACTTGAGACCCTAGGCTATACATGTATTTATGTGTAAGATAATGATTTACCAGAAGGCTGGCCTTTGGTTGTCCTCTACTTTCTTTTGATTATTTTTAAATTTAATCAGTCCTTTATTGATGAGCATTTAGGGATTCTCCGTCTTCTGTTTTTATAAGAAATAATACATGAACAATCTGGTACTTCATCATTTGGCACAGTTGAGCTTTTTATTTTTTACTAATTGTTCATTCCCAGAGCATATATATATATATGTTGTTGTTGTTAGGCACTATCGAGTTGGTACGGACTCATAGACACTCTATGTACAACAGAACAAAACACTGACTGATCCTGTGCCAGCCTCACAATTGTTACTACTCTTGAGCTCATTGCTGCTGCCACTGTGCCAGTGAATCTCAATGGGGCCCTCCATCTTTTTCAATGAGTTGTCCTCTACTTTTGAGATACTCAGCTCTATTTTCTCAAGTTAATTAGAGCTAGATCAGTGGGGTCATGGTTGGAAAATTATCACTAGCTTCATGGCAGATGAGTCCAAAATGTCCATATACAGAGAGCTAGCTACATGACAGAGTAGTGCAACATTTCCATATACAGAGTTCTAGTTACATGGCAGATGAGTCCAACATGTCCATATATTGAGAGTTAGCTACATGGTAGATGAGTCCACCATGTGTATATATTGAGCACTATCTACAGGGCAGATGAGTCCAACATGTTCATACAGAGAGAGGTGGCTACATGGCAGATGAGTCCAACATGTCCAAGCACAGAGAGCTAGGTACATGGCAGACGAGTCCAAAATTTCCATATACAGAAACCTATCTACATGGCAGATGAGTCCAACATATCCCTGTACAGAGAGCTATCTACATGGCAGACGAGTCCAAAATATCCATATACAGAGAGATAGCTACATGGAAGAGTAGTGCAACATTTCCATATACAGAGCTAAAGCTTCATGGCAGATGAGTCCAACGTGTCCATATACTGTGAGCTAGCTACATGCCAGAGAAGTCCAACATGTCCAACATGTCCATATACAGAGTACTAGCTACATTGTTCAATATGAATGTTGAGCAAA
>NW_006409202.1:103014-104589 GCF_000296735.1 Chrysochloris asiatica | reverse complement strand
TTCATATACAGAAAGATACCTACATAGCACATCAGTCCAATATGTCCATGTTCAGAGTGCTAGATAATTGGCAGATGAGTCCAAAGTATCCATATACAGAGAGCTAGCTACATGGCAGAGTAGTGCAACATTTCCATACACAGAGTTCTTGCAACATGGCAGCAGAGTCCAACGTGTCCATATACTGATAACTAGCTTTATGGCAGAGTAGTCCAACATGTCCATATAATGAGTACGAGCTCCAGGGTAGATGAGTCCAACACGTCCATATACTGAGAGTTAGCTACATGGCAAATGAGTCGAACATGTGTATATTTAGTGGGCTATCTACAAGGCGGATGAGTCCAACATGTTCATACACCGAGAGCTGGCTACATGGCTAATGAGTCCAACTGAGAGCTACCTACATTGCAGATCAGTCCAACATATCCATACACAGAGAGCTAAGTACATGGTAGACGAGTCCAAAATGTTCATATACAGAGAGCTAGCTACATGGCAGATCAGTCCAACATATCCATGCACAGAGAGCTAGCTTCATGGCAGAGTAGTGCAACATTTCCATATACAGAGTTCGAGCTACATGGCAGATGAGTCCAACGTGTCCATATACTGAGAACTGACTACAGGGCAGAGTACTCCAACATGTCCATATACAAAATACTAGCTACATGGCAGATGAGTCCATCATTTCCATATACTGAGAGTTAGGTGCATAGCAGATGAATCCAACATGTGTATATTTAGAGGGCTAGCTAAAAGGCAGATGAGGCGAACATGTCCATATACACAGAGCTAGCTACATGACAGAAAAGTCCAATATGTTCATATACAGAGAGCTACCTATAGGCAGATCAGTCCAACATATCCATGAATAGACGAGTCCAAAATGTCTATATACATAGAGCTAGCTACATGGCAGAGTAGTGCAACATTACCATATACAGAGCTAAAACTACATGGCAGATAAGTCCGATGTGTCCATATACTGTGAGCTAGCTACATGGCAGAGTAGTGCAACATTTCCATATACAGAGTTCGAGCTACATGGCAGATGAATCCAACATGTCCATATACTGACAGTTAGCTATATGGCAGATGAGTCCAACATGTGTATATTTAGAGGGTTAGCTCCAAGACAGTTGAGTCATACATGTTCATACAGAGAGAGCTGGATACAACACTGATGATTCCAACATGTCCATATACTGAGCACTAGCTACAAGGTAGACAAGTCCAATATATCAATGGACAGAGAGCTAGCTACATGGCAGAGTATTCCAACATGATCACATACAGAGTTATAGCTAGATGGCAGATGAGTCAGACATGTCCAAATACAGAGAGTTAGCTACATGGCAGATGAGTCAAACTTGTTTGTATATAGAGCACTAGTTCCAAGGCATATGAGTCCAACATGTTCACACAGAGGGCTGGCTACAGGGCTGATAAGTCCAAAATGTCCATATACAGAGAGTTAGCTACATGGCAGAGTAGTGCAACATTTCCATATAAAGAGTTCTAGCTACATGGCAGATGAGTCCAACGTGTCCATATACTGAGAGCTAGCTACAT
>NW_006409202.1:99693-102914 GCF_000296735.1 Chrysochloris asiatica | reverse complement strand
AGCTACATGGCAGATGAGTCCAACGTGTCCATATACTGAGAGCTAGCTACATAGCAGAGTAGTCCAACATGTCCATATACTGAGAGTTAGAACATGGCAGATGAGTCCAACATGTGTATATATAGAGGCAGATGAGTCCAACATGTTCATACACAGAGAGCTGGGACATGGCTAATGAGTCCAAGATGTCCGTATACAAAGAGCTAGCTACTTACATGACAGATCAGTCCAACATGTCCATGTACCGAGAGCTAGCCACATGCCAGACGAATCCAAAATGATCATATACAGAGAGCGAGTTACTTGGCAGAGTAGTGCAAGATTTCCATATACACAGTTCTAGCTACATGGCTGATGATTACAACGTGTTCATATACTGAGAGCTAGCTACATGGCACAGTAGTCCAACATGTCCATATACTGAGAGGTAGCTATATGGCAGATGAGTCTAAAATGTCCATATACAGATAGCTAGCTAAAAGGAATATGAGTCCAACATGTTAGTACACAGAGAGTTGGCTACATAGCTGATCAGTCCAACATGTCCATATACTGAGAGCTAGCTACATGGAAGAGTAGTTCAACATGTCCATATACCGAGTTCTAGCTACATGGGAGATGATTCCAACATGTCAATATACTGAGAGGTCGCTACATGGTAGATTAGTCCAAAATGTATATATTTAGATGGCTAGCTACAAGGCAGATGTGTCCAACATGTTAATACACAGAGAGCTGGATACAGGGCTTATGAGTCCAACATGTCCATATACAGAGAACTACCTACATGGCAGATCAGTCCAACATATCCATGCACAGAAGGTACCTACATGGCAGATGAGTCCTAAATGTCCATATACAAAGAGCTAGCTACATGGCAGAGTAGTGCAACATTTCCATATACAGAGTTCTAGTTATATGGCAGATGAGTCCAACGTGTACATGTACTGAGAGCTATCTACATGGGAGAGTATTCCAACATGTTCCTATACAGAGAGCTAGTTACATATCAGACAAGTCCAATATGTTCACATACAAAGTGCTACCTACATTGCCGATCAGTCCAACATATCTCGGCACAAAGAACTAGCTACATGGTAGATGAGTCCAAAATATCCATATACAGACAGCTAGCTACAAGGCAGAGAAGTGCAAATTTTCCATATACAGAGTTCTAGCTACATGGCAGGTGAGTCCAATGTGTACACATACTGAGAGCTAGCTACATGGCAGAGTAGTCCAACATGTCCATATACAGAGTACTAGCTACAAGGCAGATGAATTCCACATGTCCAAATACTAAGAGAGATAGCTACATGGAAGATGAGTGCAACATGTGTATATATAGAAGGTGGCTACAAAACAGATGAATCCCACATATTAATACAGAGAGACCTGGCTACATGGTTGATGAGTTCAACATGTCCATATACAGAGTACTAGCTACATGGCAGAGTATTCCAACATGTCCATATACAGAGTACTAGCTACATGGCAGATGAGTCCAACATGTCCATATTCTAGGAGTTAGCTATATGGCAGATGAGTCCAACATGTGTGTATATAGAGGACTAGCTACAAGACAGATGAGTCCAACATGTTCATATAGAGACAGCTGGATACATGACTGATGAGTAAAACATGTCCACATACAGAGAGCGAGCTACATGGCAGATCAGTCCAACATATCCATGCACAGAAGGTACCTACATGTATGATGAGTCCAAAATGTCCATATACAGAGAGCTACTTACTTGGTAGAGTAGTGCAACATTTCCATATACAGAAGTCTAGCTACATGGAATATGAGTCCAAGGTGTCCATATACTGAGAGCCAGCTACATGGCAAAAACGTCCAACATGTCCATATACAGTGTACTAGCTACAAGGAAGATGAGTCCAACATGTTCATACAGAGAGAGTTGCCTACATGGCTGATGAATCAAAAATGTCCATATTCAGAGAGCTAGCTGCATGGCAGATAAGTGCAATATGTTCATATACAGAGAGCTACCTATATGGCATATCAGTAAAACATATCCATGCACAGAGAGCTAGCTATATGGAGGACAAGTCCAAAATGTCCATATACAGAAAGCTAGCTACATGGCAGAGCAGTGCAACATTTCCATAAACAGAGTTCTACCTACAAGGCAGATGAATTGAAAGTGTCCATATATGGAGAGCTAGCTACATAGTAGAGTAGTACAACATATGGTATACTGAGAGCTAACTACGTGGCAGACAAGTCCAATATGTTCATATACAGAGAGCTACCTACATGGCAGATCAGTCCAACGTATCCATGCAAAGATAGCTAGCTAAGTGGCAGACAAGTCCAAAATGTCCATATACAGAGAGCTAGCTACATGGCAGGGTAGTGCAACATTTCCAAAGGCAGAGTTCTAGCTACATGGCAAATGAGTCCAACGTATACATGTACTGAGAGCTAGCTACATGGCAGAGTAGTCCAACATGTCCATATTACTGAGAGTTAGCTACATGGCAGATGAGTAAAACATGTGTATATATAGAGGACTAACTACAAGTCAGATGAGTGCATCATGTTCATACAGAGAGAGCTTGTTACATGGTTGATGGGTCCAAAATGTCCATATACAGAGAGCTAGTTAAAAGGCAGACAAGTCCAATATGCTCACATAGAGAGAGCTAGCTACATGGGAGAGTAATGCAACATTTCCATATACAGAGTACTAGCTACATGGCAGAAGAGTCCAACATATTCATATAGAGAGAGCTGGCTACATGGTTGATGAGTCCCCCATGTCCATATACTGAGAGCCAACTACATGGCAGAGTATTCAAACATGTGCATATACAGAAGATTAGCTACATGGCAGATGAGTCCAACATGTCCATATTCTGGGAGTTACTTACATGGCAGATGAGTGCAACATGTGTATATTTAGACGACTAGCTACAAGGCAGATGAGTCCAACATGTTCATACAGAGAGAGCTGCCAACATGGTTGATGAGTCCAAAATATTCATATACAGAGAGCTAGGTAAATGGCAAACAATGCAATATGTTCATATACAGAGAGCTACCTACATGGCAAATCAGTGCACAGAGATATATCTACATGGCATATCCATGCACAGAGATCTATCTACATGGCAGACGAATCCAAAATGTCCATATACAGAGAGCTAGCTATATGTCAGAGTAGTGCAACATTTCCATATACAGAGTTCTAGCT
>NW_006409202.1:92279-97693 GCF_000296735.1 Chrysochloris asiatica | reverse complement strand
GATCAGTCCAACATATCCATGCACAGAGAGCTAGCTACATGGAAGACGAGTCCAAAATGTCCATATGCAGAGAGCTATCTACATGGCAGAGTAGCACTATATTTCCATATACAGAGTTCTATTTAAATGGCAGATGAATTCAACGTGTATATATACTGAGAGCTAGCTACATGGCTGATGAGTCCAACATGTCCATATACAGAGAGATAACTACATGGCAGACAACTCCAATATGAACAACAAAAAAAGAGCTACCTACATGGCAGATCAGTCCAGCATATCCATGCAGAGAGCTAACTACATGGCCAATATGTCCAAAATGTCCACATACAGAGAACTAGCTACATGGCAGAGTAGTGCAACATTTCCATATACAGAGTTTTAGCTACATGGCAGAGTAGTCCAAAGTGTCCATATATTTAGAGCTAGTTATAAGGCAGAGTAGTCCAACATGTCCATATATAGAGTACTAGATACATGGCAGATGAGTCCAACTTGTCCATATATTGAGAGTTAGCTACATGGCAGATGAATCCAACATGTATATATATAGACGACTAGCTACAAGGCAGATGAGTCCAACATATTCATACACAGAGAACTGGCTACATTGCTGATGAGTCCAACATGTCCATATACATAGAGCTAGCTACGTGGCAAGTAAGTCTAATATGTTCATACACAGAGAGCTACCTATATGGCAGATCAGTCCAACATATCCATGCTTTGAGAGCTAGCTACAAAGCAGACGAGTCCAAAATGTTCATATACCTAAAGCTAACTAGATGGCGAGTAGTGCTACATTTCCATATACAGAATTCTGGCTACATGGCAGATGAGTACAATGTTTCCATATACTGAGAGCTAGCTACATGGCAGAGTAGTCCAACATGTCCATATACTGAGAGTTAACTACATGGCATATATAGAGGACTAGCTACAAGGCAGATGAATCTAACATGTTCATAGAGAGGTAGCTGTCGACAGGGCTGATGAGTCCAACAAGATGATATACTGAGAGCTAGTTACATTGCAGACAAGTCCAATATGATCATATAAAGAAAGCTACCTACATGGCTTATCAATCCAACATATCCATGCACAGAGAGCTAGCTACATAGCAGATTAATTCAAAATGTCCATGTAAAGAGAGCTAGCTACATGGCAGAGTAGTCCAACATGCCATATACAAGTACCAGCTACATGAAAGATGAGTCCAACATGTCCTTTTACAGAAAGCTACCTACATGGCAGATGAGTCCAAAATGTCCATATACAGAAAGCTAATTACATGGCAGACAAGTTCAATATGTTCATATACAGAAATCTACCTACATGTCAGTTCAGTCCAACATATCCATGCACAGAGAGCTAGCTACACGGCAGACGAGTCCAAAATGTCCATATACAGAGAGCTAGCTACATGGCAGAGTGGTGCATCATTTCCATATACAGAGTTCTAGCTACATGGCAGATGAATCCAACTGAGAGCAAGCCACATTGCAGAGTGTTCAAACATGTCCATATACAGAGAGTTAGTTAGATGGCAGACTAGTCCAATATGTTCATATACAGAGAGCTAGCTACATGTTAGATCAGTCCAACATATCCATGTACAGAGAGCTAGCTACATGGCAGACGAGCTCAAAATGTCCATATAAAGAGAGCTAGCTACATGTCGGAGTAGTCCAACATGTTCATATGCCAAGTACTGAGAGCTAGCTACATTGCAGAGTGTTCTAACATGTCCATATACAGAAAGCTACTTAGATGGCAGACAAGTCCAATATGGTCATATACAGAGAGGTATCTACATGTCAGATCAGTCCAACATATCCATGCACAGAGAGGTAGCTAGACTAGTCCAAAATGTGCATACACAGAGAGCTAGCTACATGGCAGAGTAGTGCAACATTTCCATATACAGAGTTCTAGCTACATGAGAGATGAGTCAAACGTGTCCATATACTCAGAGGTATCTACATGACAGAGTAGTCCAACATGTGTCTATATAGAGGACTAGCTACAAGGCAGATTAGTCAAACATGTTCATACAGAGAGAGCTGGCTCCATGGCAGAGTATTCCAACATGTCCATGTACAGAGAGCTAGCTACATGGCAGACAAGTCCAACATGTCCATATACAGAGTACTAACTACATGGCAGATGAGTCCAACATATTCATTCAGAGAGAGCTACCTACATGGCTGATGAGTCCAAAATGTCCATATTATGGGAGTTAGCTACATGGCAGATGAGTCCGACATGTGTATATATAGAGGACTAGGTACAAGGCAGATGAGTCCAACATGTTCATAAAGAGAGACCTGGCTACATGTCTGTTAAGTCCAACATGTCCATATACTACTGAGAGCGAGCCACATGGCAGACAGATCCAATATGTTCATATACAGAGAGCTACCTACATGGCAGATCAGTCCAACATATCCATGCACAGAAGGTACCTACATGGCAGATGAGTCCAAAATGTCCATATTCAGAGAGCTAGCTACATGGCTGAGTAGTGCAACATTTCCATATACAGTGTTCTAGATACATGGAAGATGAGTCTAACGTTTGCATATACTGACAGCTAGCTATATGGCAGAGTATTCCAAAATGTCCATATACAGAGTGCTAGCTACATGGAAGGGTAGTGCAACAGTTCCATATAAAGAGCTCTAGCTACATGGCAGAGTAATCCAACCTTTCCATATAGAGTGTACGAGCTACATCGCAGATGAGTCCAACATGTCCATAAACTGAGAGTTAGCTACATGGCAGATGAGTCCAACATGTGTATATGTAGCGGACTAGCTACAAGGGAGATGAGGCCAACATATTAATTCAGAGAGAGCTGTCTACATGGGTGATAAGTCCAACATGTCCATAAACAGAGAACTAGCTACATGGCAGACAAGTCCAAAATGTCAATATACAGAGAACTAACTACATGGCAGACAAGTCCAAAATGTCAATATACACAGAACTAGCTACATGGCAGAGTAGTGCAACATTTTCATGTACAGAGTTCTAGCTACATGGCAGATGAGTCCAACTTGTACATATACTGATAGCTAGCTACATGGCAGAGTATTCAAACATGTCCATATACAGTGTATGAGCTACATGACAGATGAGTTCAACATGACCATATACTGAGAGGTAGCTACAAGGCAGATGAGGCCAACATGTTCATACAGAGAGTGCTGCCTACATGGCTGATGAGTCCAACATGTCCATATACAGAGAGCTAGCTACATGGCAGATAAGTCCAATGTGTCCATATACAGAGTAATAGCTACTTGGCAGATGAGTCCAACATGTCCATATTCTGGGAGTTAGATACATGCTAGATGAGTCCAACATGTTCATACAGAGAGAGCTGGCTACATGGCTGATGAGTCCAACATGTCCATATACAGAGAACTAGCTACTTGGCAGACAAGTCCAATATGTTCATATACAGAGAGCTAACTACATGGCAGATCAGTCCAACATATCCATGCACAGAGAGCTAGCTACATGGCAGACGAGTCCAAAATGTTCATATTCAGAGAGCTAGCTACATGGCAGACTAGTGCAACATTTCCATATACAGAGTTCTAGCTACATGTCAGATGAGTCCATTGTGTCCATATACTGGGAGCTAGCTACATGGCAGATCAGTCCAATATGCGCATATACAGAGTACTAGCTACATGGAAGATGAGTCCAACATGTCTATATACTGAGAGTTATCTACATGGCAGATGAGTCCAACATGTGTATATATTCAGGATTAGCTACAAGGCAGATAAGTCCAACATGTTCATACAGAGAGAGCTGGCTACATGGCTGAAGAGTCCAAGATGTCTAAATACTGATAGATGTCTACATGGCAGATGAGTCCAACCTGAATATATAAAGAGGGCTAAGTACAAGCAGATGATTCCAATATGTTCATACAGAGAGCTGGGTACATGGCTGATGAGTCCAACATGTCCATATACTGAGAGAGAGCTACATGGTAGAGAAGTCCAATATGTTCATATACAGAGAGTTACCTACATGGCAGATCAGTCCAACATATCCATGCACAGAGACCTAGCTACATGGCAGAGTAGGGCAACATTTCCATATACAATGTTCTAGCTACATGGCAGATGAGTCCAACGTGTCCATATACAGAGTTCTAGCTATATGACAGATGAATCCAACGTGCCCATATACTGAGAGCTAGCTATATGGCAGAGTAGTCCAACATGTCCATATACAGTGTACGAGCTACATGTCAGATGAGTCCAATATGTCCATAAACTGAGAGTTAGCTACATGGCAGATGAGTCCAACATGTGTATATATAGAAGACAAGCTACAAGGGAGATGAGACCAACATGTTCATACAGAGGGAGCAGTCTACATGGGTGATGAGTCCAACATGTCCATAAATAGAAAATTAGCTACATGGCAGACAAGTCCAAAATGTCCATATACAGAGAGCTAGGTATATTGCAGAGTTGTGGAATATTTCCATATATAGAGTTCTAGCTACATGGTAGAAGAGTACAAAATGTATATATATAGAGGGTTAACTACAAGGCATATGATTCCAACATGTTCAAACAGAGAGAGCTGTCTACATGACTGATGTGTCCAACATGTTCATGTACAGAGAGCTAGCTACATGGCAGACAAGTCCAATATGTTCATATACACAGAGATACCTATATAGCAGATCAGTCCAACATATCCATGCACAGAGAGCTAGCTACATGGCAGACGAGTCCAAAATGTCCATATACAGAGAGCTAGCTATATGGCAGTGTAGTGCAACATTTCCATATACAGAGTTCTAGCTACATGACAGATGAGTCCAACGTGTCCATATACTGAGAGTTAGCTACATGGCAGATGAGTCCAACATGTGTATATATAGTGCAATAGTTACAAGATAGATGAATACAACATGGTCATAGAGAGAGAGCTGGCTACATGGCTGATGTATCCCACATGTCCATAGACAGAGAGCTAGCTACATGGCAGACAAGGCCATTATGTTCATATACAGAGAGCTACCTACATGGCATATCAGTCCAACATATCCATGCACAGAGAGCTAGCTACATGGCAGACATGTCCAATATTTTCTTATACAGAGAGCTAGCTACATGACACAGTAATGCAACATTTCTATATACAGAGGTCTAGTTATCTAGCATATGAATCCAACGTGTCCATATACTGAGAGCTAGCCACATGGCAAGAGTAGTCCAACATGTCCATATACAGAGTACTAGCTACATGGCATATGAGTCCAACATGCCATATACTGAGAGTTAGCTACATGGCAGATGAGTCCAACATGTCCATATAGAGAGAGCTAGCTACATGGCAGACAAGTCCAATATTTTCATATATATAGAGATACCTAC
>NW_006409202.1:81473-92024 GCF_000296735.1 Chrysochloris asiatica | reverse complement strand
ATACTGAGAGCTAGTTCCATGGCAGAGTAGTCCAACATGTCCATATACAGAGTACTAGCTAAATGGCAGATGAATCCAACATGTTCATACAGAGAGAGCTACTTGCATGTCTGATGAGTCCAACATGTGCATATACTGAGAGCTGGCTGAAAGACAGACAAGTCCAATATGTTCATTCACAAAGAACTACGTACATGGCAGATCAGTCCAACATATACATGCACAGAGCTAGCTACATGGCAGACGAGTCCAAAATGTCCACATACAGAGAGCTAGCTAAATGGCAGAGTAGTGCAACATTTCCATATATAGAGTTCTAGCTACATGGCATAAGAGTCCAACGTGCCATATACTGAGAGCTAGCTACATGGCAGAGTATTCCAACATGTCCTAATACAGAATACTAGCTATATGGCAGATGAGTTCAACATGTCCATATACAGAGAGTTAGCTACATGGCAGATGAGTCCAACATGTTTATATTTAGATGGCTAGCTACAAGGCAGATGAGTCCAACATGTTCATACACAGAGAGCAGGCTACATGTTTGATGAGTCAAACATATCCATATAATGAAAGCTAGCTACATGGCAGACAAGTAAAATATGTTCATATAGCGAGAGATAACTAGATGGCAGATCAATCCAACATATTCATGTACAGTGAGCTAGCTCCATGGCAGAGTAGTCCAACATGTCCATATATAGAGTACTAGCTACATGGCAAATGAGTCCAACATGTCCATATAGTGAGAGTTAGCTACATGGAAGATGAGTCCAACTTGTGTATATAGAGAAGGCTAGCTACAAGTCAGATGAGTCCAACATTTTCATACAGAGACTTTGCTACATGGCTGATGAGTCCAACATGTCCATATACAGACTGCTGGCTACATGGAAGAAAAGTCAAATATGTTTAAATACACAGAGCTAACTACATGACAGCTAAGTCTAACATATCCATGCACGTATAGCTAGCTACATGCCAGATGAGTCCAAAATGTCCATATACAGAGAGTTAGCTACATGGCAGAGTAGTGCAACATTTCCATATACAGAGTTCTAGCTACATGGAAGATGAGTTCAACGTGTCCATATACTGAGAGATAGCTACATGGCAGAGTAGTCCAACATGTCCATATACAGAGTTCTAGCTACATGGCAGATGTGTACATTTATGGACATTTTCGACTCTTCTGCCATGTAGCTAGCTCTCTGTACATGGATAGTTTGGACCAATATGCCAAGTAGGTAGCTCTCTGTATATGAACATATTGGACTTGTCTGCCAAGTAGGTAGATCTCAGTATATGAACAACTTGCCACATCTGCCATGTAGCTAGAAATCAGTATATGGAAATGATGCACTACACTGCCATGTAGCTAGCTCTCTGCATACGGACATTTTGGAATCGTCTGCCTTGTAGCTAGCTCTCTAAACATGGATATATTGGACTGATATGAAAATAGGTAGCTCGCTGTATATGAACATATTGGACTTGTCTGCCATGTAGGTAGCTCTCAGTATATGAACACATTTGCCACATCTGCCATGTAGCTAGAACTCAGTATATGGAAATGTTGCACTACCCTGCCATGTAGCTAGCTCTCAGTATATGGACACGTTGGACACATCTGCCATGTAGATAGAACTCTGTATATGGAAGTATTGCACTACTCTGCCATGTTGCTATCTCTCTGTATATATAAAAGTGGGACTCATCTGCCTTGTAGCTAGAACCCTGTATATGGAAATGTTGCACTACCCTGCCATGTAGCTAGCTCTCTGTATATGGACATTTTGGACTCGTCGTCCATACAGCTAGCTCTGTGTACATGGGTATCTTGGACTGATCTGCCAAGTAGGTAGCTCTCTGTATAAGAAAATATTGGACTTGTATGCCATGTAGGTAGCTCTCAGTATGTGGACACGTTGGACACTTCTGCTGTGTAGCTAGAACTCTTTATATATGGAAATGTTTTACTACCCTGGCATGTAGTTAGCTCTCTCTATATATACAAGTTGTAGTCATCTGCCTTGAAGCTAGAACTTTGTATATGGAAATGTTGCATTACCATGCCATGTAGCAATCTCTCTGTATATGGACATTTTGGACTCGTCTGCCATGTAGCAAGCACTCTGTACATGGGTATGTTACACTGATCTGCGAAGTAGGTAGCTCTCTGTATATGAACATATTGGACTCGTCTGCCGTGTATCTAGGTCTCTGCACATGGATATGTTGGACTGATCTGCGAAGTAGGTAGCTCTCTGTATATGAACAGTGTGGCAAGTAGCTATCTCTCAGTATATGGACATGTTGGACACATCTGCCATGTAGCTAGAACACTGTATATGGACATTCTGGATTACTCTGCCATGTAGGTAGCTCTCATTATATGGATATGTTGGACACATCTGCCATGTACCTAGAACTCTTCAATGGGAATGTTTTACTATTCTGCCATGTAGATAGCTCTCTCTATATAGACAAGTTGGACTCATCTGCTTTGTAGCTAGAACACTGTATATGGAAATGTTGCACTACCTTGCCATGTAGCTTGCTCTCTGTATATGGGCATTTATGATTTTTCTGCACTGTAGCTGGCTTTCTGTACATGGATACGGTGGACAGATCTGCCAAGGAGGTAGCTCTCTTTATATGAACATATTGGACTTGTCTGCCATGTAGCTAGCTCTCAGTATGTGGACATGTTGGAATCAACTGCCATGTAGCTAGTACTTTGTATATGGACATGTTGGACTGATCTGCCATGTAGCTCACTCTCTGTATATGGACATTTTGGACTCGTCTGACATGCAGCTAGCTCTCTGTGCATGGATATTTTGGACTGATCTGCCATGTATCTATCTCTCAGTATATGGACACGTTGGGCACATCTGCCATGTACCTAGAAATCTGTATATGGAAATGTTGCACTACCCTGCCCTGTAGCTAGCTCTCTGGATGTGGACATTTTGGACTCGTCTGCCATGTACCTAGCTCTCTGTACATGGATATGTAGGACTGATCTGCCAAGTAGGTAGCTCTCTGTATATGAACATATTGGACTTGTCTACCATGTAGCTAGCTGTAGGTATATGGAAACGTTGTACACATCTGCCTTCTAGCTGGAACTCTGAATATGGACATGTTGGAGAACTCTGCCATGTAGCTAACTCTCTGTATATGGACATTTTCGACTCCTCTGCCATGTAGTTAGCTCTCTGTACGTGGATAGGTTGGACCAATCTGCAAATAGGTAGCTCTCTATATTTGAACATATTGGACTTGTCTGCCAAGTAGGTAGATCTCAGTATATGAACACCTTTGCCACATCTGCCATAAAGCTAGAACTCAGTATATGGAAAATTTGGAATCGTCTGCCATGCAGTTAGCTCTCTATACATGGATATGTTGGACTGATCTGAAAATAAGTACCTCCCTGTATATGAACATATAGAAATTGTCTGCCATATAGGTAGCTCTCAATATATGAACACATTTGCCACATCTGCCATGTAGCTAAAACTCAGTATATGGAAATTTTGCACTACCCTGCCATGCAGCTAGCTCTCAGTATATGGACACATTGGACACATCTGCCATGTAGATAAAACTCTGTATATTGAAGTGTTGCACTACTCTGCCATGTAGCTAGCTCTCTGTATGTAGACAAGTTGCACTCATCTGCCTTGTAGCTAGATCCCTGTGCATGGAAATATTGCACTACCCTGCCATGAAGCTAGCTCTCTGTATAAGAACATATTGGACTTGTATGCCATGTAGCTAGCTCTCAGTATATGGACACATTGGACCCATCTGCCATGTAGCTGGAACTCTATATATGGAAATGTTGTACTACCCTGGCATGTAGTTAGCTCTCTCTCTATATGCAAGTTGTAGTCATCTGCCTTGAAGTTAGAACTCTGCATATGGAATTGTTGCATTACCATGGCATGGAGCTATATCTCTGTATATGGACATTTTGGACTTGTCTGTCATGTAGCTATGTCTTTGTACATAGATATGTAGGACTGATCTGCCAAGTAGGTAACTCTCTTTATATGAACATATTGGACTTGTCTGCCATATAGCTAGCTCTCAGTATATGGACATGTTTAACACATCTGACATGTAGATAGAACACTGTATATGGAAGTGTTGCACTACCCTGCCATGTAGTTAGGTTTCTGTATATAGACAAGTTGGACTAATCTGCCTTGTAGCTAGAACTCTGCATATGGAAATGATGCACTACCCTGCATGTAGCTAGCTCTCTGTATATGGACATTTTGGACTCGTCTGCTATGTAGGTAGCTCTCTGTACATGGATATGTTGGACTGATTTGCCAAGTAGGTAGCTCTCTGTATATGAACATATTGGACTTGTATGCCATGCAGCTAGCTCTCAGTATATGGACATGTTGGAAACATGTGCCCTGTTGCAAGGACACTGTATATGGACATTTTGAACAACTCGGCCATGTAGCTAGCTCTCAGTGTATGGATATGTTGGACATATCTGCCATGAACCTAGAACTCTGTATATGGGAATGTTGCACTAGTCTGCCATGTAGCTACCTCTCTGCATATAGACAATTTGGACTCATGTGCTTTGTACCTAGAACACTGTATATGGAAATGTTGCATTACCCTGCCATGTAGCTTGCTATCTGTATATAGACATTTTGAACTCATCTGCAATGTAGCTAGCTCTGTATACATGGATATGTTGGACTGATCTGCCAAGTAGGTAGCTCTCTGTATATGAACATATTGGACTTGTCTTCTACATAGCTAGCTCTCAGTATATGGACAAGTTGGACACATCTGACATGTAGATAGAACATTGTGTATGGAAGTGTTGCACTACCCTGTCATGTAGCTAGCACTCTGTATATAGACAAGTTGGACTCATCTGCCTTGTAGCTAGAACTCAGTATATGGAAATGTTTCACTATCCTGCCATGTAGCTAGCTCTCTGTATATGGACATTTTGACTTGTCTTCCATGTAGCTCGCTCTCTGTATATGGACAATTTGAACTCGTCTGCCATATAGCTAGCTCTCTGTAGGTGGATATCTTGGACTGATCTGCCATGTAGGTAGCTCTCTGTGTAAGAACATATTGGACTTGTATGCCATGTAGTTAGCTCTCAGTATATGGACACGTTAGATACATCTGCCATGTAGCTGGAACTCTATATATGGAAAAGTTGTATTACCCTGGCATGTAGTTAGCTTTATATTTATATACAAGTTGTAGTCATCTGCCTTGAAGCTAGAACTCTGCATATGGAATTGTTGCATTACCATGGCATGGAGCTATTATCTCTGTATATGGACATTTTGGACTTGTCTGTCATGTAGCTAGGTCTCTGTACATGAATATGTTGGATTGACCTGCTACGTAGGTAGCTCTCTGTATATGAACATATTGGACTTTTTTGCCATGTAGTTAGCTCTCAATATATGGACATGCTGGAATCCTCTGCGATGTAGCTAGTACTCTGTATATGGACATGTTGTATTACTCTGCCATGTAGGTAGCTCTCAGTATATGGAAACGTTGGACACATCTGCCATGTAGCTGGAACTCTGTATATGGAAATGTTGCACTACCCTGACATTTAGTTAGCTTTATATTTATATACAAGTTGTAGTCATCTGCCTTGAAGCTAGAAGTCTGTATATGGAATTGTTGCATTACCATGCCATGTAGCTATATCTCTGTATATGGACATTTTGGACTCGTCTGTCATGTAACTAGGTCTCTGTACATGCATATGTTGGATTGATCTGCCAAGTAGGTAGCTCTCTGTATATGAACATATTGGACTTGTATGCCATGTAGTTAGGTCTCAATATATGGACATGCTGGACTCCTCTGCGATGTAGCTAGTACTCTGTATATGGACATGTTGTACTTCTCTGCCATGTAGGTAGATCTCAGTATATGGACACGTTGGACACATCTGCCATGTAGCTGGAACTCTGTATATAGAAATGTTGCACTACCCTGCCATGTAGTTAGGTTTCTGTATATAGACAAGTTGGAGTCATCTGCCTTGTAGCTAGAACTCTGTATATGGAAATGATGCACTACCCTGCATGTAGCTAGCTCTCTGTATATGGACATTTTAGACTCGTCTGCCATGTAGGTAGCTTTCTGTACATGGATATGTTGGACTGAATTGCCAAGTAGGTTGTTTTCTGTATATGAAAATATTGGACTTGTCTTCCATGTAGCTAGCTCTCAGTATATGGACATGTTGGACACATCTACCATGTTGCCAGTACACTGTATATGGACATTTTGGACAACTCTGCCATGTAGCTAGCTCTCAGTATATGGATATGTTGGACACATCTGCCATGAACCTAGAACTCTGTATATGGGAATGTTGCACTATTCTGCCATGATCCTAGCTCTCTGTATATAGACAATTTGGACTCATCTGCTTTTTACCTAGAACTCTGTATATGGAAATGTTGAACTAGCCTACCATGTAGCTTGCTCTCTGTATATGGACATTTTGAACTCGTCTGCAATGTAGCTAGCTCTGTATACATGGATATGTTGGATTGATCTGCCAAGTAGGTAGCTTTCTGTACATGAACATATTTGACTTGTCTTCTATATAGCTAGCTCTCAGTATATGGACACGTTGGACACATCTGCCATGTAGATAGAACTCTGTATATGGAAGTGTTGCTCTACTCTGCCATGTAGCTTCCTCTCTGTATATAGACAAATTGGACTCATCTGCCTTGTAGCTAGAACTCAGCATATGGAAATGTTGAACTACCCTGCCATGTAGTTAGCTCTCTGTATATGGACATTTTGGAATCATCTGCCATGTAGCTAGCTCTCTATACATGGATATGTTGGACTGATCTGAAAATAGGTAGCTCTCTGTATATGAACATATTGGATTTGTCTGCCATGTAGGTAGCTCTCAATATATGAACACATTTACCACATCTGCCATGTAGCTAGAATTATTATATGGAAATTTTGCATTACCCTGCCCTGTAGCTAGCTCTCAGTATATAGACAAGTTGGACTCATCTGCCTTATAGCTAGAAGCCTGTATATGGGAATGTTGCACTACTCTGTCATGTATCTGGCTGTCTGTATATGGACATTTTGGAATCGTCTGCCATATAGCTAGCTCTCTGTACATGGATATCTTGGACTGATCTGCCAAGTAGGTAGCTCTCTGTATAAGAACATATTGGACTTGTATGTCATTTAGCTAGCTCTCGGTATATGGACACATTGGACACATCTGCCATGTAGCTGGAACTCTATGTATGGAAATGTTGTACTACCCTGGCATGTAGTTAGCTCTCTCTATATATACAAGTTGTAGTCATCTGCCTTGAAGCTAGAACTCTGTATATGGAAATGTTGCATTACCATTCCATGTAGCTATATCTCTGTATATGGATATTTTGGACTCGTCTGTCATGTAGCTAGGTCTCTGTACATGGTTATGTTGGACTGATCTGCCAAGTAGGTAACTCTCTTTATATGAACATATTGGACTTGTCTGCCATATAGCTAGCTCTCAGTATATGGACACATTTGACACATCTGTCATGTAGATTGAAATCTGTTTATGGAAATGTTGCACTACTCTGCCATGTAGTCTTGTAGCTAGAACACTATATATGGAAATGTTGCACTACTCTGGCATGTAGTTACCTCTCTTTATATGGACATTTTGGCCTCATCTGCCATATAGATAGCTCTCTCTACGTGGATATCTTGGATTGAACTGCCAAGTAGGTAGCTCTCTGTATATGAACATATTGGAATTGTATGCCATGTAGTTAGCTCTCAATATATGGACATGCTGGACTCTTCTGCAATGTAGCTAGTTCTCTGTATATGGACATGTTGTACTACTCTGCCATGTAGGTAGCTCTCAGTATATGGAAACGTTGGACACATTTGCCATGTAGCTGGAACACTGTTTATGGAAATGTTGCACTACCCTGCCATGTAGTTAGATTTCTGTATATAGACAAGTTGGACTCATCTGCCTTGTAGCTAGAACTCTGTATATGGAAATGATGCACTACCCTGCATGTAGCTAGCTCTCTGTATATGGACATTTTGGACTCGTCTGCCATGTAGCTAGCTCTCAGTATATGGACATGTTGGACTCTTCTGCCATGTAGCTAGTACCCTGTATATGGACATGTTTGACTCATCAGACATGTAGCCAGCACTCTGTATAAACATGTTGGATTCATCTGCCTTGTACCTAGTCCTCTATACATACACATGTTGGACTCATTTGCCATGCAGCCAACTCTCAGTATATGGGCATGTAGGACTCATCTCCCATGTAGCTCAAACTCTTTACATGGAAATGTTGCACTACTCTTCTATGTAGCTAGCTTTCTCTATATGAACAATTTTGACTCGTCTGCCATGTAGCTATCTCTCTGTCCATGGATATGTTGGCCTGATCTGCCATGTAGGTAGCTCTGTGCATATGAACTTATTGGACTTGTCTGACATGGAGCTATCTCTCTGTATATGGACATGTTGGACTCATCAGCCATGTAGCCAACTCTTTCTTTATGAACATATTGGACTCATCTGCCTTGTAGCTGGTCTCATCTGCCATGTAGCTAACTCTCAGTATATGGACATGGTGAACTCATCTGCCATGTAGCTCGTACTCTGTATATGAACATGTTGGTCTACTCTGCCATGTAGCTAACTCTCATTATATGGACACCTTGAACTCATCTGCCATGTAGCTAGAACTCTGTATATGGAAATGTTGCACTACTCTGCTTTATAGCTAGCTCTCTGTATATGGACATTTTGGACTCATCTGCCATGTAGCTAGCTCTCTGTGCATGGATATGATGGACTCATCTGCCTTGTAGGTAGCTCTCTGTATATGAACATATAGGAATTGTCTGCCATGCAACTAGCTCTCTGTATATGCACATGTTGGCCTCATCAGCCATATGGCCAGCTCTCTGTGTATGAACATGTTGGACTCATCTGCCTTGTAGCTAGTCCTCTATATATACACTTGTTGGACTCACCTGCCATGTAGCTAACTGTCAGTATACAGACATCTTGGACTCATCTGCCATGTACCTAGTACTCTGTATATGGACATGTTGGAGTACTCTGCCAAGTAGCTAGATCTCAGTATATGGTCACGTTAGACTCATCTCCAGGTAGCTAGAGCTCTGAATATGGAAATGTGGCACTACTGTGCCATGCAGTTAGCTCTCTATATAAGGACATTTTCGACTCGTCTGCCATGTAGCTAGCTCTCTGTGCTTGGATAAGTTGCACTGATCTTCCATGTAGGTAGCTCTCTGTATATGAAAATATTGGACTTCTCTGCCATGTAGGTAGCTCTCTGTATATGGACATGTTGGACTCATCAGCCATGTAGCCAACTCTATTTGTATGAACATGGTGGACTCATCTGCATTGTAGCTAGACCTCTATATATATACATGTTGGACTCATCTGCCATGTAGCTACTCTCAGGTTATGGACATGTTGTACTCATCTGCCCTATAGCTAGTACTCTGTATATGGACATGTTGTACTACTCTGCCATGTAGTTAGCTCTCAGTATATGGACACATTATTCTCATCTGCCATGTAGTTACAACTCTGTATTTGGACATGTTGGACTAGTTGGATTCCTCTACCATGGAGCTAGAACTCACTATATGGACATGTGGGACTCATCAGCCATGTACCCAGCTCTCTTGGTATGAACATGATGGACTCATTGCCTTGTAGCTAACTCTCAGTGTATGGACATGTTGGACTCATCTGCCATGTAGGTACTACTCTGTATTTGGACATGTTGGACTACTCTGCTATGTAGCTAGCTCTCAGTATATGCACACATTGGACGCATCTGCCATGTAGCTAGAACTCTATATGGAAATGTTGCACTGCTCTGCCATTTTAGTTAGCGCTCTGTATATGGACATTTTGGACTCACTTGCCATGTAGTTAGCTCTCTGTGCATGGATAGGTTGGACTGATCTGCCATGTAGCTAGCTCTCTGTATATGAACATTTTGGACTTGTCTGCCATATAGGTCGCTGTCAGTATATGGACATGTTGGAATCATCAACCTTGTAGCTAGCTCTCTCTGTATGAACATGTTGGACTCATCTGGTAAGTAGTTTATCCTGTAAATATACACAAGTTGGACTCATCTGCTATGTAGCTAACTCTCAGTATATGGACATGTTGGACTACTCTGCCATGTAGCCAGTTCTCTCTATATGTACATTTTGGACTCATCTGCCATGTAGCTAGCTCTCTGTACATGGATATGTTTGACGGATCTGCCAAGTACGTAGCTCCTTATATGAACATATTGGACTTGTCTGCCATGTACCTAGCTCTCAGTATATGGAAATGTTGGACACATCTGTCATGTAGCTAGAACTCTGTATATGGAAATGTTGCACTACCCTGACATGTAGTTAGATTTCTGTATATAGACAAGTTGGACTCATCTGCCTTGTAGCTAGA
>NW_006409202.1:79686-81278 GCF_000296735.1 Chrysochloris asiatica | reverse complement strand
GCCATGTATCTAGAACTCTGTATATGGGAATGTTGCACTACTCTGCCATGTACGTAGCTCTCTACAGAAAGACAATTTGGACTGATCGGCCTTGTAGCTAGAACTTTGTATATGGAAATGTTGCACTACCCTGCCATGTAGCTAGCTCTCCATGTATGGACATTTTGGACTTGTATGCCATGTAGCTAGCTCTCTGTACATGGATATGTTGGACTGATTTGCCAAGTAGGTAGCTCTCTGTATATTAACATACTGGACTTGTCTGCCATGTAGGTAGTTTTCATGTTATGGACACTGTGAACTAATCTGCCATGTAGCTTGAACTCTATATATTAAAATGATGCACTACTCTGTAGCTATGTAGCTAGGTCTCTGTATTTGGACATTTTGGACTCGTCTGTCATGTATCTAGCTCTCTGTACATGGATATGATGGAATGATCTGCCAAGTAGGTAACTTTCTGTATAAGAACACATTGGACTTTTGTGCCATGTAGCTAGCTCTCAGTATATGGACATGTTGGACTCATCTGCCATGTAGTTAGTACCCTATTTATGGACATGATGGACTACTCTGCCTTATAGCTAGCTCTCAGTATATGGACACGTTGGACACATCTTCCATGTACCTAGAACTCTGTATATGGGAATTTTGCACTACTCTGTAAATAGACAAGTTGGACTCATCTGTCTTGTAGCTAGCTCTCTGTCCATGAATATGTTTTCGACTGATCTGGCAAGTAGGTAGCTCTCTGTATATGAACATATTGGACTTGTCTGCCATGTAAGTAGCTCTCAATATTTGGACACTTTGGACTCTTCTGCCATGCAGCTAGAACTCTGTATATGGAAATGATGCACTACTCTGCCATGTAGCTAACTCTCTGTATATGCACATTTTGCACTCTTCTGACATGCAGCTAGCTCTCTGTGCATGGATAATTTGGACTGATCTGCCATGTAGTTATCTCTCAGAATATGGACACGGTGGACACATCTGCCATGTAGCTAGAACTCTGTTTATGGAAATGTTGTACTACCCTGCCCTGTAGCTAGCTCTCTGTATATGGGCATTTTGGACTGGTCTGCCATGTAGCTAGCTCTCTGTTCATGGATAATTTGGACTGATCTGCTATGTAGCTATGTCTCAGTATATGGACACGATGGACACATCTGCCATGTAGCTAGAACTCTGTATATGGAAATGTTGCACTACCCTGCCCTGTAGCTAGCTCTCTGTATATGAACATATTAGCCTTGTCTGCTACGTAGGTAGCTCTCAGTATATGGACACATTGGACTCATTTGCCATATAGCTAGTACCCTGTATCTGGACATGTGTGACTACTCTGCCATGTAGCTAGCTCTCAGTATATGGACACGTTGGACACATCTAAATGTACCTAAAACTCTATATATGGAAATGTTGCACTACTCTGCCATGTAGCTAGTTTCTGTACATAGACAAGTTGGACTCATCTGCCTTGTAGCTCGAACTCTGTATATGGAACTGTTGCACTACCCTGCCATGTAGCTAGCTCTCTGAATATGGACATTTTGGACTCGTCTGCCATGGAGCTAGCTCTCTGTCCA
>NW_006409202.1:70387-74516 GCF_000296735.1 Chrysochloris asiatica | reverse complement strand
TGGACTCATATGCCTCGTAGCTAGCACTCTAAATATACACATGTTGGACTCATCTTCCATGTAGTTAGTACTCTGTATATGGACATGCTGGACCACTCTGCCATGTAGTTAGTACTCTGTATATGAACATATTGGACTTTTCTACCAAGTAGCTAGTTCTCAGTATATGGACATGTTGGATTCATCAGCCATGTATCCAGCTCTCTCTGTATGAATATGTCTGACTCATCTGCCTTATAGCTAGCCCTTTAAATATACACATGTTGGACTACTCTGCCATATAGCTAACTCTCAGTATATGAACACGTTGAACTCATCTGCCATGTAGCTGGCTCTCAGTATAAGCACACATTGGACTCATTTGCCATGAAGGTAGAGTTCTGTATATGGAGATGATGCACTACTATGCCATGAAGCTAGCTATCTGTATATGGACATTTTAGACTCATCTTCCATGTCGCTGGCTTTCTGTGCATGGATATGTTGGACTGATCTGCCCTGTATTTAGCGCTCTGTATATGAACATATTGGACTTTTCTGCCATGTAGATAGCTCTCTATATATGGACATGTTGGACTCATCAGGCATGTAGCCAACACTATCTGTACCAATATGTTGGAGTCATCGGCCTTGTAGCTTGTACTCTATATATACATATGTTGGACTAATCTGCCATGTAGCTAACTCCCAGTATATGGACATTTTGGACTCATCTGCATGTAGCTAGTACTCTGTATGTGGACATATTGGACTACTGTGCCATGTATATAGCTCTCAGTATATGGACACATTGGAATCATCTGTCATGTAGCTAGAACTCTATATTTGGACATGGTGGACTACTCTGTCATGTAGCTACCTCTCCATATGTGGTCATTTGGGAATCGTCTGCCATGTACTAGCTCTCTCTGTATGAACATGTTGGACTCATCTACCTTGTAGCTAGTCCTCTAAATATACATATATTGGACTCATCTCCAGGTAGCTAACTCTAAGTATATGGACGTGTTGGACTCATCTGCCATGTAGCTAGTACTCTGTATATGGACATGTTGGATTACTCTGCCATGTAGCTAGCTCTCAGTATATGGGCATGTTGGACTCATCAGGCATGTAGCTAGAACTCTGTATATGGAAATGTTGCACTATTCTGCCATGTAGCCAACTCTCTGTATATGGACATTTTGGAATCGTCTGCCATGTAGCTAGCTCTGTGTTCATGGATATGTTGGACTGATCTGCCATGTAGGTACCTCTCTGTATATGAAAATATTGGACTTGTCTGCCATATAGCTAGCTCTCTGTATATGGACATGTTGTACTCATCACCCAAGTAGCCAGCTCTCTGTGTATGAACATGTTGAACTCATTTGACTTGAAGCTAGTCCTCTCTCTCTCTATATATATATATATGTTGGACTCATCTGCCATGTAGCTAATGCTCAGTATATGGACATGTTGGACTCATCTGCCATGTAGCTAGTACTCTGTATATGAACATTTTGAATTACTCTGTCATATAGCTAACTCTCAGTACATGGACACGTTGGACTCATCTGCCATGTAGCTGGCTCTCAGTATCTGCACACGTTGGACTCATCTTCCATGTAGCTAGAACTCTGTATATGGAAAGGATGCACTACTATGCTATGTAGTCAACTCTGTATATGGACATTTTGGACTCGTCTGCCATGTCGCTATCTCTCTGTGCATGGATATGTTGGACTGATCTGCCCTGTATTTAGTTCTCTGTATATGAATATATTTGACTTTTCTGCCATGTAGCTAACTCTCTGTATAGGGACATGTTGTACTCATCAGTCATGTAGCCAACACTCTCTGTATCAACATGTTGGACTCATCTGCCTTGTAGCTAGTCATCTATATATACACATGTTGGACTCATCTGTCATGTAGCTAACTCTCAGTATATGGACATTTAGGACTGCATCTGCCATGTAACTAGTACTCTGTATGTGGACATGTTGGACTACCGTGCCATGTAGCTAGCTCTCGGTATATGGACACGTTGGACTCATATGCCATGTAGCTAGAACTCTATATATGGAAATGTTGCACTACTCTGCCATGTAACTAGCTCTCTGTATACGGACATTTTGGACACATCTGCCATGTAGCCAGCTCTCTCTGTATGAACACGTTGGACTCAGCTGCCTTGTAGCTCGTCCTCTATTTATACACATGTTGGACTCATCTGCCATGTAGCTAGAACTCTGTATATGGAAATGTTGCAGTACTCCCTCATGTAGCTAGCTCTCTGCATATGGACATATACTCTGTATATGGACATGTTGTACTACTCTGCAATATAGTTAGCTCTCAGTATATGGACACGTTATTCTCCTCCGCCATATAGTTAGGACTTTGTATTTGGACATGTTGGACTACTCTGCCATGCAGCTAGCTATCCGTATATGATCATTTTGGACTCGTATGCCATGTAGCTAGCTCTCTGTGCATAGATATGCTGGACTGATTTGCCATGTAGTTAGCTCTCTGTATATGAACATATTGGACTTGCCTGCCATATAGGTAGCTGTCAGTATATGGACATGTTGGACTCGTCAGCCATGTAGCCAGTTCTCTCTGTATGAATATGTTCGAACCATCTGTCTTGCAGATAGCCCTCTAAATATACACATCTTGGACTCATCTGCCATGTAGCTAGCTCTCAGTATATGGTCAAGTTGGACTCATCTGCCATGTAGCTAGAACTCTGTATATGGAAATGTTGCAGTACTCCCTCATGTAGCTAGCTCTCTGCACATGGACATTTTGGACTTGTCTGCAATGTAGCTAGCTCTCTGTGCATGGATATCTTGTACTGATCTGTCATATAGTTAGCTCTCTGCATATGAACATATTGGACTTGTCTGCCATATAGCTAGCTCTCAGTATATGGACACGTTGGATTCGTCTGCCAAGTAGCTAGAACTCTATATGTGGAAATGTTGCACAACTCTGCCATGTAGAAGGCTCTCTGTATATGGACATTTTGGACTCATCTGCCATGTAGATGGCTCTCTGTGCATGGATATGTAGGAGTGATCTACCATGTAGGTAGCTCTCTGAATATTAACATATTGGACTTATCTGCCATGTAGTTAGCTTTCTCTATATGGACATGTGGGACTCATCTGCCTTGTAGATAATCCCCTATATATACATATGTTGTACTCATCTGCTATGTAGAGAACTCTCAGTATATGGACATGTTGGACTTCTCTGCCATGTAGCTACTACTCTTTATATGGACATGTTGGACTACTCTGCCATGTAGCTAACTCTCAGTATAAGGACACATTGGACTCATCTGCCATGTAGCTAGAACACTGTATATGGACATGTTGCACTACTATGTCATATAGCTAGCTCGCTGTATATGGACATTTTAGACTTGTATGCCATGTAGCTAGCTCTCTGTGCATGGATATGTTCGACTGATCTGCCATGTAGGTAGCACTCTGTATATCGACGTGTTGGACTCATCAGCCATGTAGCTAACTCTCAGTATGTGACATGTTGGATTCACCTGCGATGTAGCTAGTACTCTGTATATGGACATTTTGGACTCGTCTGCCATGTGTCTGGATATATGTTGAAGTGGTCTGCCATGTAGGTAGCTTTATGTATAAGAGCATATTGGACGTGTCTGTCATGTAGTTACCTCTCTGTACATGGACATATTGGACTCAGCAGTCATGCAGCCAGTGCTCTGTGTATGAACATGTTGGATTCATCTGCCTTGTAATTAGTCCTCTATATATACACATATTGGACTCATCTGCCATGTAGCTAATTCTCAGTATCTGGACATGTTGGACTCATCTGCCATGTAGCTAGTACCCTGTATATGGACATGTTGGACTACACTGCCATGTAGCTCACTCTCAGTATATGGACACGTTGGACTCATCTGTCATGTAGCTAGAACTCTGATATGGAAATGTTGCACTATTCGGCTATATAGCTACCTCTTTTTATATGGACATTTTGGACTTGTCTGCTATGTAGCCAGCTCTCTCTGTGTGAACATGGTGGACTCATCTGCCTTGTAGCTATTTCTCTATATATACACATGAGGGACTCATCTGCCATGTAGCTACCT
>NW_006409202.1:64494-68767 GCF_000296735.1 Chrysochloris asiatica | reverse complement strand
CTGCCTTGTAGCTAGTGCTCTATATATAAACATGTTAGACTAATCTGCCATGTAGCTAACTCTCAGTATATGGACATGTTGGACTCATCTAACATGTAGCTAGTACTCTGTATATGGACATGTTGGACTACTCTGCCATTTAGCTAGCTGTCAGTATATGGACACATTGGACTCATCTGTCATGTTTCAAGAACTGCCTATATGGAAATGTTGCCCTACTCTGTCATGTAGCTAGCTCTGTTTATATGGACATTTTGGATTCATCTGCCATGTAGCTAGCTCTCTGTGCATGGATATATTCTACTGATCTGTCATGTAGATAGCTCACTGTAGATGAATATATGGGACTGGTCTGTCAGTATATGGACATGTTGGTCTCATCAGCCATGTAGCTACCTCTCTCCGTATGAATATGTTCGACTCATCTGGCTTTTAGATAGTCCTCTAAATATACACATGTTGGACTCATCTGCCATGTAGTTAGCTCTCAATATGTGGACACGTTGGACTCATCTGCCATGTAGCTAGAACTCTGTATATGGAAATATTGCACTACTCTGCCATGTATCTAACGATTTGTATATGAACATTTTGGAGTAGTCTGCCATGTAGCTAGCCCTTTTGCATATACATGCTGGACTAATCTGTCATGTTGGTAGCTCTCTGAATATGAACTTATGGGACTTGTCTACCAAGTAACTAGCTCTCGGTATATGGACATGTTGGACTCATTTGCCATGTATCTAGTACTCTGTAAACGGACATTTTGGACTACTCTGCCATATAGCTAGCTCTCAGTATTTGGACACGTTGGAGTCATCTGCCATGAAGCTAGAACTCTATTTATGGAAATATTGCACTACTCTGTCATGTAGCTAGTTCTCTTTATATGGACATTTTGGACTCGTTTGCCATGTAGCTAGCTCTCTTTGCATAGATATGCTGAACTGATATGCCATGGAGGTAGCTCTCTGTATATGAACATATGGAACTTGTCTGCCATGTAGCTAACTCTCTGTATATGGACATGTTGGACTCATCAGCCATGTAGCCAGCTCCCTGTGTATGAACATGTTTGAGTTATCTGCCTTGTAGCTAATGCTCTAAATATACACACGTTGGACTCATGTGTCATGTAGCTAACTGTCAGTATATGGACATGTTGGATTCACCTGCCATGTAGATAGTGAACTGTATATGGACATGTTGGACTACTGCTCCATGAAACTAGTTCTCAGTATATGGACACTTTGGACTCATTGGCCATGTAGCTGGCTCTCAGTATATGCACACGTTGGATTCATCTTCCATGTAGCTAGATATCTGTGTATTGAAATGTTGCACTACTCCGCCATGTAGCTAGCTTTCTGTATATGGACATTTTGGACTCGTCTGCCATGTAGCTAGCTCTCTGTGCATGGATATGCTGGACTCATCTGCCATGTAGGTAGCTCTCTGTATATATACATATTGGACTTGTCTGCCATGTAGGAGCTGCCAGTATATGGACATGTTGGATTCATCATCCATGTCTCCAGCTCTGTTTGTATGAATATGTTCGACTCATCTGTCTTGTAGCTAGCCCTCTAAATATACACATGTTGGACTCATCTGCCATGTAGCTAACTCTCAGTATATGGACATGTTGGACTCATCTGCCATGTAGCTAGTACTCTGTATATGGAAATGTTGCACTGCTCTACCATGTAGCTAGCTCTCTGCATATGGACATTTTGAACTTGTCTGCCATGTTGCTAGCTCTCTTTACAGGGATATGTTGGAATGATCTGCCATGTAGGTAGCTCTCTGCATATGAACATATTGGACTTGTCTGCCATGTAGCTTGTTCTCTGTATATGGACATGTTGGACTCATCAGCCATGTAGCCAGCACTCTCTGTATGAACATGTTGGACTTATCTGCCTTGTAGCTAGTCCTCTATATATACACATGTTGGCCTCATCTGTCATGTATATGGACATTTTGGACTCGTCTTCCATGTATCTAGCTCTCTCTGTATGAACATGTTGGACTCATTTGCCTTGTAGCAAATCGTCTATACATACACATATTTGACTCATCTTCATGCAGCTAACTCTTAATATATGCACATGTTGGACTCATCTGCCATGTAGCTAGTACACTGTATATGGACATGTTGGACTACACTGCCATGTAGCTAGAACCCTGTATATGGACATGTTGGACTACACTGCCATGTAGCTAGAACCCTGTGTATGGAAATGTTGCACTACTCTCTCATGTAGCTAGGTCCCTGCATATGGAGATTTTGGACTCGTCTGCCATGTAGCTAGTTCTCTGTTCATGTATATGTTGCACTTATCTGCCATGTAGCTAGCTCTCTGTGCATAGATATGCTGGACTGATCTGCCATGTAGTTAGCTCTCAGTATATGGCCATGTTGGTCTCATCTGCCATGTAGCTAGTACTCTGTATATGCACATGTTGCACTACACTGCCATGTAGTTAGCTCTTATTATATGGACATGCGGGACTGTAGCTAGAACACTGTATATGGAAATGTTGCACTATTTTGCCCTGTAGCTAGCTCTCTGTATATGGACATTTTGGACTCGTCTGCCATGTAGCTAGCTCTCTGTGCATGGATGTGTTGGACAGATCTGTCATGTAGGTAGCTATGTATATATGAACACATTGGATTTGTCTGCCATGTAGGTAACTATCTGTATATGGACATGTTGGACTCATCAGCCATGTAGCCAGCTGTCTCTGTATGAACACGTTGGATACATCTGCTTGTAGATAGTCCTCTATAAATAAACTTGTTGGACTCCTCTGCCATGTAGCTACCTCTCAGTATAACGACACGTTGGACACATCTGCCATGTAACTAAAACTCTCTATATGGAAATGTTGCACTACTTTGCCCTTTAGCTAGCTCTCTGTATATGGACATTTTGAACTCGTCTGCCATGTAGCTAGCTCTCAGTATATGAACATATTGAACTTGTCTGCCATGTAGATTGCTCTCATTATATGGTCATGTTGGACTCATTAGCCAGGTTTCTAATACCCTGTATATGGACATGTTGGAGTAGTCTGCCATGTAGCTAGCTCTCAGTATAGGGACATGTTGGACACATCTTCCATGTAGCTAGAACCCTGTACATAGAAAGGTTGCACTACCCTGCCATGTAACTGGCTCTCTGTATATGAACATATTGGACTTGTCTGCCGTGTAGCAAGCTATCAGTATATGTACACGTTGGAAACATCTGCCATGTAGCTAATGCCCTTGTTGTGGACTACTCTGTTGTGTAGCTAGCTCTCAGTATATGGACATGTTGGACACATCTTCCATGTAGCTAGAACTCTGTACACGGAAATCTTGCACTACCCTGTCATGCAGCTATCTCTCTGTATATGATCATATTGGAGTAGTCTGCCATGTAGGTAGCTGTCAGTATATGGACACATTGGACACATCTGACATGTAGTTAGAAATCAGTATATGGAATGTTTGCACTACCCTGCCATGTAGCTAGCTCTCTATATATGGACTTTTGGGACTCCTTTGACATATAGCTAGCAATCTGTGCATGGATATATTGTGTGCTGATCTTCCATGTAGATAGCTCTCAGTATATAGACAAGTTGGACATATCTGCCATGTAGCTAGAATTCTGTATTTGGAAATGTTCAACTACCCTGCCATGTAACTAGCTCTATCTATATAGACATGTTGGACTACTCTGCCATGTAGGTAGCTCTCAGTATATGGACACGTTGGACTCATCTGGCATGTAGCTAGAACTCTGTGTATGTTAATGTTGCACTACCCTTCCTTCTAGCCAGCTCTCTGTATATGTACATTTTGTACTCGTCTGCCATGTAGCTAGCTCTTTGTACATGGATATGATGGACTGAACTGCCAAGCAGACAGCTCTCTGTATATGAACATATTGGTCTTGTCTGCCATGAATCTAGCTCTCAGTATATGGACATATTGGATATATCTGCCATGTAGCTAGTACCCTGTATATGGACATGTTGGACTACTCTGCCATGTAGCCAGCTCCCATTATATGGACATGCTGGACACATCTGCAATGTACCTACAACTTTATATATGGAAATATTCCACTACACTGCCAGGTAGCTAGTTTCTGTATATAGTCAACTTGGACTCATCTACCTTGTAGTTGTTGTTGTTGTCAGGTGCCATCGAGTCGGAACCGACTCATAGCGACTCCATGCACAGCAGAACGAAACAATGTTCGATCCTGGGCCA
>NW_006409202.1:62154-62645 GCF_000296735.1 Chrysochloris asiatica | reverse complement strand
TACTCTGCCATATAGCTAGCTCTCAGTATATGAACACTGTGTACTCTTCTGCCATGTACCTTGAACTCTGTATATGGAAATTATGCACTACTCTGCCATGTAGCTTGCTTTCTGTATATGGACATTTTGGACATGTCTGCCATGGAGCTAGCTCTCTGTAAATGGATATGTTGCACTGATCTGTCAAGTAGTTAGCTATCTGTATATGAACATGTTAGACTTGTCTGCCATGTAGCTAGCTCTCAGTATATGGACACGTTGGACAAATCTGCCATATAGCTAGAACTCTGTATATGGAAATGATGCACTACTCTGCCATGTAGCTAACTCTCTGTATATAGACTAGTTGGACTCATCTGCCTTGTAGCTAGAACTTGGTATATGGAAATGTTGCAGTACCCTGCCATGTAGCTAGCTCTCTGTATATGGACATTTTGGACTCATCTGCCATGTAACAAGCTCTCTGTACATGGATATGTTGGACTGATCTG
>NW_006409202.1:59725-62054 GCF_000296735.1 Chrysochloris asiatica | reverse complement strand
GTAGGTAGCTCTCTGTATATGAAAATATTGGACTTGTCTGCCATGTAGCTAGCGCTCTATACATGGACATGTTGGACTGATCTGTCAAGTCGGTAGCACTCTCTATTTGAACATATTGGACTTGTCTGCCGTGTTGCCATCTCTCAGTATATGGACAAGTTGACACATCTGCCATGTAGCTAGAAGTCGGTATACGGAAATGCTTCACTACTCTGCCATGTACCTAACTCTCTGTATATGGACAAATTAGACTCATCACCCTTGTAGCTGGAACATTATATATGGAAATGTTGCACTACCCTGCCATGTAGCTAGTACTCTGTACATGGATATATTGGACTCATCTGCCAATTAGGTACCTCTCTGCATATGAAAATATTTGATGTGTCTGCCATGTAGCTAGCTCTCAGTATATGGACACGTTGGACACTTCTGCCATGTAGATACTACCCTGAATATGGACTTGTTGGACTGCTCTGCCATGTAGCTAGCTCTCAATGTATGGACACGTTGGACCCATCTGCCATGTACCTAGAACTCTGTATATGGAAATGTTGCACTACCCTTCCATGAAGCTAGCTCTATGTACATGGATATGTTGAACTCATCTGCCTATTAGTTAGCTCTCTGTACATGAACATACTGCACTTGTCTGCCCTCTAGGTGGCTCTCAGTATATGGACATGTTTGACACATCTGCCATGAAGCTACTACCCTGAATATGAACATCTTGGACTACACTGTCATGTTTCTAGCCGTCAGTATATGGACACATTGTACACATCTGCCATGTAGCTAGAACTTTGTACATGGAAATGTCGCACTAACATGCCATGTAGCTAGCTCTCTGTATATGAACATACTGGACTTGTCTGCCATCTAGGTGGCTGTCAGGATATGGACAAGTTGTACACATCTGCCATGTAGCTACTACCCTGAATATGGACATCTTGGACTACTCTGGCATGTAGCTAGCTATCAGTATAAGGACACGTTGTACACATCTGCCATGTAGCTAGTACCCTGAATATGGACTTCTTGGACTGCTCTACCATGAAGCTACCTCTCAATGTATGGACATGTAGGACATATCTGCCATCTACCTTGAACTCTGTATATGGAAATGATTCACTACACTGCCATGTAGGTAGCTCTCTGTGTATGTACACTTTGGACTCGTCTACCATGTATCTAGCTCTCTGTACATGGATATGATGTTCTAATCTGACAAGTAAGTAGCTCTCTGTGTATGAATGTATTGGACTTGTCTGCGATGTAGGTAGCTCTCAGTATATGAACACCGTTGACACATCTGCCATGTAGCTAGAACTCAGTATATAGAAAAGTTGCACTACCCTGCCATGTAGCTACCTCTCTGTATATGTACATTTGGAATCGTCTGCCATGTAGCTTGCTCTCTGTACATGGATATGTTGGACTGATCTTCCAAGTAGGTAACTCTCTGTATATGAACATATTGGACTTGTCTGCCATGTAGGTGGCTCTCAGTATATGGACAAGTTGAACACATCCGCCATGTAGCTAGTACCCTGAATATGGACATGTTGGACTACTCAGTCATGTAGCTAGCTCTCAGTATATGGATACGTTGGACACATCTGTCATGTAGCTAGGACTCTATATATGGAAATGTTGCACTACCCTGCCATGTAGTTCGATCTCTTTATATAGACAAGTTGGACTCATCTGCCTTATAGCTAGATATCTGTGTATGAAAATGTTACACTACCCTGCCATGTAGGAAGCTCTCTATATATGGACATTTTGGACTCATCTGCCATGTAGCTAGCTTTCTGTACATGGATGTTTTGGACTAATCTTCCATGTAGGTAGCTCTCACTATATGGACATGTTGGACACATCTGCCATGTAGCTAACTCCCAGAATATGTACATGTTGGGCTCATCTGCCATAGAGCTAGATCTCTGTATATAGAAATGTTGCTCTACACTGCCATGTAGCTAGGTCTCTGTATATGGACATTTTGGACTCATCTGCCATGTAGCTAGATCTCTGTGCATGGATATGTTGGACTAATCTGCCAAATAGGTAGCTCTCTGTATATGAACAGATTGCACTTGTCTGCCCTGTAGGTGGTTCTCAGTATATGGACACATTGGACACATCTGCCATGTAGCTACTACCCTGAATAAGGACATGTTGGACTACTCTGTCATGTAGCTAGCTCTCAGTATATGGACATATTGGACACATCTACCATGTAGCTACCACTCTGTATATGGAAATGTTGCACTACTCTGCCATGTAGCTAGCTCTCTGTATATAGACAAGTTGGACTCATCTGCCT
>NW_006409202.1:52301-59625 GCF_000296735.1 Chrysochloris asiatica | reverse complement strand
GGAAATGTTGCACTACTCTGCCATGTAGCTAGCTCTCTGTATATAGACAAGTTGGACTCATCTGCCTTGTAGTTAGAACTCTGTAAATGGAAATGTTGCAGTACCCTGACATGTATCTAGCTCTCTGTATATGGACATTTTGGACTCATCTTCTATGGAGCTAGCTCTCTGTACATGGTATTGTTGGATTGATCTGCCAAGTAGGTAGCTCTTTGTTTATGAACGTATTGGACTTGTCTGCCATGTAGCTTGCTCTCAGTATATGGACACGTTGGACACATCTACCATGTAGTGAGAAGTCAGTATATGCACATGGTGGACTTCTCTTCCATATACCTATCTCTCAATATATGAACACTTTGGACTCATCTTCCATGTAGCTTGAAATCTGTATATGGATATAATGCACTACTCTGCATTGTAGCTAGCTCTCTGTATATGGATATTTTGGACTCTTCTGACATGTAGCTAGCAATCTGAGCATGAATATTTTGCACTGGTCTGCCCTGTACCTAGCTCTCAGTATATAGACACATCTGCCATGTAGCTAGAACTCTGTATATGGAAATGTTGTACTACCCTGCCATATAGATAGCTCTATGTATATGGACATTTTGGACTCGTCTGCCATGTCGCTAACTCTCTGTACATAGATATGTTGTACTGATCTGCCAAGTAGGTCGCTCCCTGAATACGAACATATTGAACTTGTCTGCCATGTAGCTAGCTCTCAGTATATGGACATGTTGGACACATCTGCCATGTAGCTAGAACTCTGTATATGGAAATGTTGTACTATTCTGCCCTGTAGGTAGCTCTCTGTATATAGATATTTTGGACTCATCTGCCATGGACCTAGCTCTCTGTACATGGTTTTGTTGGACTGATCTGCCAAGTAGGTCGCTCTTTGTATATGAACATATTGGACATGTCTGCCATGTAGCTTGCTCTCAGTGTATGGACACTTTGGACACATCTACCATGTTGTGAGAACTCAGTATATGTACATGTTGGACTCCTCTGCCATATACCTATCTCTCAGTATATGAACACTTTGGAGTCATCTGCCATGTAGCTTGAACTCTGCATATGGAAATGATGCACTACTCTGCATTGTAGCTAGCACTTTGTATATGGACATTTTGGACTCTTCTGACATGTAGCTAGCTCTCTGTACATGGATATGTTGGACTGATCTGTCAAGTAGGTAGCTCTCTGTATATGAACATGTTGTCTGCCATGTAGGTGGCTCTTAGAATATGGAGAAGTTGGACACATCTGCCATGTAGCTAGCACCCTGAATATGGACATGTTGGACTACTCAGCCATGTAGCTAGCTCTCAGTATATGGACATATTGGACACAACTGCCATGTAGCTAGAACTCTGTATATGGAAATGTTGCACTACACTGCCATGTAGTTCGATCAATATATATAGACAAGTTGGACTCATCAGCTTTGTAGCTAGAAATCTGTATATGGAAATGTTGCACTACCCTTCAATGTAGGTAGCTCTCTGTATATGGACACGTTGGACACATGTGCCATGTAGATAGAACTCTGTATATGAAAGTGTTTCACTACTCTGCCATGTAGATAGCTCTCTGTATATAGACAAGTTGAATTCATCCACCTTGTAGCTAGAACTCTGTATATGCAAATTTTTCAATACACTGCCATGTAGCTAGATCTCTGTATAGGGACATTTTGGACTCATCTGCCTTGTAGCTAGAATCTGTATATGGATGTTACACTGATCTGTCAATAAGTACCTCACTGTATATAAACATATTGGAGTTGTCTGCCATGTAGCTAGCTCTCATTATATGGACATGTTGGACTCATCTGCCATGTAGTTAGTACCCTGTATATAGACATTTTGGACTGCTGTAACATGTAGCTAGCTCTCAGTGTATGGACACGTTGGACACATCTGCTATATACCTAGAACCCCATATATGGAAATGTAGCTAGCTCTCTGTACATGCATATTTTACACTGATCTGCGAAGTTATTATCTCTTTGTATATGAACATATAGGACTTATCTGCAACGTAAACAGCTCTCAGTATATGAACACATTGGACTCATCTACCATGTAGCTTGAACCCTGCATATGTAAATGATTCACTACTCTGCCATATAGTTTGCTCTCAGTGTATGGATACCTTGGACACATCTGTCATTTAACTACAACTCTGTATATGGAAATGTTGCACTACCCTGCCATGTAGCTCGTACCCTGTATATGGACATGTTGGACTGCTCTGCCATGTAGCTAACTGTCAGTGTATGGAAACATTGGACACATCTGCCATGTACCTAGAACTCTGTATATGGAAATGTTGCACTATTCTACCATGTAGCTAGCTCTCCGTACATGGATCTGTTGGACTGATCTGCCAAGTAGTTAGCTCTCTGTATATGAGCATATTGGACTTGTCTTCCATATAGCTGGCTCTCAGTATATGGACATGTTGGACACATCTGTCATGTAACTAGAACTCTGTATATGGAAGTGTTGCACTACTCTGCCATGTAGCTAGCTCTCTATATATAGACAAGTTGGACTCATATGCCTTGTAGCTAGAACTCTGTATATGGAATTGTTCCACTACCCTGGCATGTAACTAGCTCTCAGTACATGGACATTTTGGACTCGTCTTCCATGTAGCTCTCTGTACATGGATATGTTGAAGTGATCTGCTAAGTATGTAGCTCTCAGAATATGTACATATTGGATTTGTCTGCCATGGATCTAGCTCTCAATATATGGATATGTTGGACTCATCGGGCATGTAGCTAGTATCCTGTAGTTGGACATGTTGGACTGCTCTGCCATGTAGCTAGCTCTCAGTGTATTGACACGTTGGAAACATCTGCCATGTACCTAGAACTCTGTATATGGAAACATTGCACTACCATGCCATGTAGCTAGCTCTCTGTATATTTATATTTTCAGACTTCTCTGCCATATAACTAGCTCTCTGTACATTGATATGTTGGAGTGATCTGCAGAGTAGGTAGCTCTCAGTATATGGACATGTTGGACACATCTGCCATGTAGCTAGCTCTCAGTATTTGGAAATGTTACACTCATCTGCCATGTAGTTAGTACACTGTATATGAACATATTGAACTTGTCTGCTATGTAGCTAGCTCTCAGTATATGGACACTTTGTACACACCTGCCATGTAGCTAGAAGTCTGTATATGGAAATGTTGGTCTACACTGTCATGTAGCTAGCTATCTGTTTATGGACATTTTGGATTCGTCCACCACGTAGCTGGCTCTATGTACATAGATATGTTAGACAGATCTGCCAAGAACGTAGCTATCTGTGTTTGAACATATTAGACTTGTCAACCATGTAGTTAGATCTCAGTATATGGACACGTTGGACACATCTGCCATGTGGCTAGAACTCTGTATATGGAAATGTTGCACTATTCTGCCATGTACCTAGCTCTCTTTATATATACAAGTTGGACTCATCTGCCTTGTAGCTGGAATTCTGAATATGGAAATGTTGCACTACCCTGCCATGCAGCTTGCCCTCTGTACATGGATATGTTGGACTCATCTGCCAAGTAGTTAGCTCTCTGTATATGAACATATTGGACTTGTCTGCCATGTACCTACCTCTCTGTATATAGACAAGTTGGACTCATCTGCCCTGTAGCTAGAACTCTGTATATGGAAATGTAGCACTACACTGCCATGTACCTAGCTCTCTGTATATAGACAGGATGGACTCATCTGCCTTGTAGCTAGAACTCTGTATATGATAGTGTTGCACTATTCTGCCATGTAATTAGCACTCTGTATATAGACAAGTTGGACTCATCTGCCTTGTAGCTAGAAGTCTGTATATGGAAATGTTGCACTACCATGCCATGTAGCTAGTTCTCTGTATATGTACATTTTGGACTCGTATGCCATGTAGCTAGCTCTCTGTACATGGATATGTTGGACTAATCTGCTAAGTAGGTAGCTCTCTGTATATGAATATATTGGACTTGTCTGCCATGTATCTAGCTCTCTGTATATGGACATGTTGGACTCATCTGTCATGTAACTAGTACCCTATATATGTACATGTTGGACTACTCTGCCATGGAGCTAGCTCTCTGTATTTGGTAATTTTGGACTCGTCTGCCATGTAGCTAGAACTGTGTATATGGGTATTATCCACCACTCTTCCATGTAGCTAGCTCTCTTTATATAGACAATTTGGACTCATCTGTCTTGTAGCTAGAACTCTGTATATGGAAATGTTACACAACCCTACCATGTAGCTAGCTCTCTGTATATGGACATTTTGGACCCATCTGCCATGTAGCTAGCTCTCTATACATGGATATGTTGGAATGATCTGCCAAGTAGGTAGTCCTCTGTATATGAATATATTGGACTTGTCTGCCATGTAGCTAGCTCTTTGTACATGAATATATTTGACTGATCTGCCAAGTAGGTAGATCTCAGTACATTAACATATTGGACTTTTCTAACATGTAGGTAGCTCTCAGTATATGGACATGTTGGACACATCTGCCTTGTAGCTAGAACTCTGTATTTGGAAATGTTGCACTACCCTGCCATGTAGCTAACTCTCTGTATATGGACGTTTTGGACGCGTCTAATATGTTGCTAGCTCTCTGTACATGGATATGTTGGACTGATCTGAGATGTAGGTAGCTCTCTTTATATGAACATATGGACTGATCTGCCATGTAGCTAGCTCTCAGTATATGGACATGTTGTACTCATCAGCCATGTAGCTAGTACCCTGTATATGGACATTTTGGACTACTCTGCTATGTAGCTAGCTCTCAGTATATGAACACTTTGGACTCTTGTGCCATATAGCTTGAACTCTGTATATGGAAATTATGCACTACTCTGACATGTAACTTGCTTTCTGTATATGGACATTTTGGACTCGTCTGCCATGTAGCTAGAACACTGTATATGGAAATGTTGCTCTACACTGCCATGTAGCTAGTTCTCTGTACATGTACATTTTGGACTCATCTGCCTTGGAGCAAGCACTCTGTACATGGATATGTTGGATTAATGTGCAGAGTAGGTAGCTCTGTTTATATTAACATATTGGACTTATCTGCCATGTAGGTGGCTCTCAGTACATGGAAACTTTGGACTCATCTGTCATGTAGCTTGAATTCTGTATTTGGAAATGATGAACGACTCTGCCATGTAGCTAGAAATCAGTATATGGAAATGCTGCACTACCCTGCCCTGTAGCTATCTCTCTGTATATGGAAATTTTGGACTCGTCTGCCATGTAGCTAGCTCTCTGTACATGTATATGTTAGATTGATCTGCCAAGTAGGTAGCTCTCTGTATATAAACATATTGGATTTGTCTGCATGTATCTAGCTCTCAGTATATGGACATGTTGGATTCATCTGCCATGTAGCTAGTACCCTTTATATGGACATGTTGGACTACTCTGCAATGTACCTAGCTCTCATTATATGGACACATAGGACACATCTGCAACATACCTAGAACTCTCTATATGGAAATGTTCCACTACTCTGTCATGTAGCTAGTTTCTGTATATAGACAAGTAGGAATCATCTAACTTGTAGCTAGAACTCTGTATATGTAAATGTTGCACTACCCTGCCATGTAGCTAGCTCTCTGTATAAGGATATTTTGGACTCATCTGCCATGTAGATAGCTCTCTGTACATGGATATTTTGGAAAAATCTCTCAAGTAGGTATCTCTATGTATATGAACATATTGGACTTGTCTGTTATGTAGTTAGCTCCAGTATATGGACATAATGGACTCCTCTTCCATGTAGCTAGTACCCTGTATATGGACATTTTTGACTACCTGCCATAGAGCTAGCTCTCAGTATATGAACACATTGGATTATTCTGCCATGTAGTTTAAACTCTGTATTTGGAAAGTATGCACTACTCTGCCATGTAGCTAGCCTTCTGTATATGGATATTTTGGACTCGTCTGCCATGTAGTTAGCTATCTGTACATGGATATGTTGGAGTGATCTGCAAAGTAGGTGGCTCTCAGTATATGGACATATTGGAAACATCTGTCATGTAGGTAGCTCTCAGTATTTGGAAATGTTGCATCCATCTGCCATGTAGCTAGTACCCTGTATATGAACATATTGGACTTGTCTGTCATATAGCTAGCTCTCAGTACATAGACTAGTTGGGCTCATCTGCCTTCTAGCTAGAACTCTGTATATGGAAATTTTGCACTACCCTGCCAGGTAGATAGCTCTCTGTATATGGACATTTTGGACTCGTCTGCCATGTAGCTAGCTCTGCGTACATGGATATGTTGGACAGATCTGCCAAGTAGGGAGCTTGCAGTATATGAACATATTAGACTTTTCTGCCATATAGCTAGATCTCAGTATATGGACACATTGGACACATCTGTCATCTACCTAGAACTCTGTATATGGGATTGTTTCACTACTCTTCCATGTAGCTAGCTCTCTGTGTATAGACAAGTTGGACTCATCTGCCTTGTAGCTAGAACTCTGTATATGGAAATGTTGCACTATATTGCCATGTAGTTAGCTTTCTGTATATGGATATTTTGGACTTGTCTTCCATGTAGCTAGCTCTCTGTACATGGATATGTTGGAGTGATCTGCAAAGTAGGTAGCTCTCAGTATATGAACATGTTGGACACATCTGCCATGTAGCTAGCTCTCAGTATTTGAAAATGTTGCACTCATCTGCCAAGTAGCTAGTATCCTGTTTATGAACATATTGGACGAGTCTGCCTTGTAGCTAGCTCTCAGAATATGAACTCGTTGTACACATCTGCCATGTAGCTAGAACTCTGTATATGGAAATGTTGCTCTGCACTGCCATGTAGCTTGCACTCTGTACATGTACATTTTGGATTCATCTGTCATGTAGCAAGCTCTTTGTACATGGATATGTTGGCCTAATCTGCAAAGTAGGTAGCTCTGTTTATATTAACATATTGGACTTGTCTGCCATGTAGGTGGCTCTCAGTATATGGACACTTTGGACTCATTTGCCATGTAGCTTGAACTCTGTATATGGAAATGATTCACTACTCTGCCACGTAGTTAGAACTCCGTATATGGAAGTGTTGCACTACCCTGCCCGGAAGCTATCTCTCTGTATATGGACATTTTGGACTCGTGTGCCATGTAGCTAGCTCTCTGTACATGGATATGTTGGATTGATCTGCCAAGTAGGTAGCTCTCTTTATATGAACATATTGGACTTTCTGCCATGTATCTAGCTCTCAGTATATGGATATGTTGGATTCATCTGCC
>NW_006409202.1:24526-26465 GCF_000296735.1 Chrysochloris asiatica | reverse complement strand
GGGAGAAAGATGAGGCATTCTACTCCCATAAAGGTTTACATCCTTGGAAACCCTGTACAGGGTCGCTATGGGTCGGAACCTACTCAACGGCACTTAACAACAACAGCAGCCTTGTATCTAGCTCTCAGTATATGGACAAGTTGGACTAATCTTCCTTGTAGCTAGAACTCTGTATATGGAAATGTTGCACTACCCTGCCATGAAGCTAGCTATCTCTATATGGACACATTGGACGACTCTACCATGTAGCTAGCTCTCAGTATATGGACACGTTGGACACATCTGTCATGTAGCTAGAACTCTGTAAATGGAAATGTTGCACTACTCTTCCATGTAACTAACAATCTGTATATAGACAAGTTGGACTCATGTGCCTTATAGCTAGAACTCTGTAAATGGAAATGTTGCATTACCCTGCAATGTAGCTAGCTCTCTCTGTATATGGAGAATTTGGACTATTCTGCTATGCAGGTAGCTCTCTGTACATGGTTATGTTGCACTGATCTGTCAATTAGGTAGCTGTCTGTATATGGACATTTTGGACTCGTTTGCCATGTAGCTAGCTCTCATTATATGCACATGTTGGACTCATCTGTCATGTAGCCAAAACCCTGTATATAGACATGCTGGACTGATCTGCCATGTAGCTAGAACTCTGTATATGGAAATGTTGCACTACACTGCCATCTAGCTAGCTCTCTGTATATGGACAACTTGGACTCATCTGCCTGTAGCTAGTACTCTATATATGGAATTGTTGCACTACCTTGCCAATTAGCTAGCTCTCTGTATATGGACGTTTTGGAGTCATCTGCCATGTAGCCAGCTCTCTGTACATGGATATGTTGTACTGATCTGCCAAGTAGGTAGCTCTCTGTATATGATCATTTAGGACACGTCTGCCATGCAGCTAGCTCTCTGTGCGTGGATATTTTGGACTCTTCTGCCATGCAGCTAGCTCTCTCTACCAGGATTTGTTGGATTAATCTACCAAGTAGGTAGCTGTTTGTATATGAACATATGTGAATTTTCTGCCATGTAGCTAGCTCTCAATATATGGACATCTTGGACTCATTTCGCAGGTCACTAGTACTCTTTATATGGACATGTTGGACTACTGTGCCATGTAGCTACCTCTCATTATATGAACACTTTGAACTCATCCGCCATGTAGCTTGAACTGTATATGGAAATGATGCACTGCTCTGCCATGTAGCTAGCTCTCTGTAGATAGACATGTTGGACTCATCTGCCTTGTAGCTAGAACTCTGTATATGGAAATGCTGCATCACCCTGCCATGCAGCTAGCTCTCTGTATATGGACAATTTTGGCTCGTCTTCCATGGAGCTAGCTCTTTGTAAATGGATATGTAGGACTGACCTGCCAAGTAGGTAGCTCTCTGTATATGAACATATTGGACTTGTCTACCATATAGCTAGCTCTCAGTATATGGAAACTTTGTACACATCTGCCATGTATCTAGAACTCTGAATATGGACATATTGGAGAACTCTGCCATGTAGCTAACTCTCTGTATATAGACAATTTGGACTCATTTGCCTTCTAGCTAGAATTCTGTATATGGAAATATTGCCCTACTTTGCCATGTAACTAGCTCTCTGTATATGGACATTTTTGACTCTTCTGCCATGTAGCTAGCTCCCTGTACATGGACATCTTGGAGTCGTCTGCCAAGTAGGTAGCTCTCTTTATAAGAACATATTGGACTTGTCTGCCATGTAGCTACCTCTCAGTATATGGACATGTTGGACTCTTCTGCCATGTAGCTAGTATCCTGTATATGGACATGTTGGACTCATCTACCATGTAGCCAGCTCTCTCTGTATAAACATGTTGAACTCATCTGCCGTGTACCTGTTGTTGTTGTTGTTGTTAAGTGCCATCGAGTCAGTTCTGACCCATAGCGACCCTGTACAG
>NW_006409202.1:18685-24146 GCF_000296735.1 Chrysochloris asiatica | reverse complement strand
TGTAGTTATGTCTTTGTATATGAACATGTTGGACTCATCAGCCATGTAGCCAACTCTCTTTATGAACATATTGGACTCATCTGCCTTGTAGCTTCTCCTCTAAATATACACATGTTGTGATCATCTGCCATGTAGATAACGCTCAGTATATGGACATGTTGGACTCATCTGCCATGTAGCTCATACTCTGTATATGGACATGTTGGTCTACTCTGCTGTGTAGCTAACTCTCATTATATGGACATGTTTGACTCATCTACCATGTAGCTAGATCTCTGTATATGGAAATGTTGCACTACTCTGCCATGTAGCTAGCTCTCTGTATATGGACATTTTGGACTAGTGTGCCATGTAGCTAGCTCTCTGTGCATGGATATGATGGACAGATCTGCCATGTAGGTAGCTCTCTGTATATGAACATATAGGAATTGTCTGCCATGCAGCTAGCTCTCTGTATATGGACATGTTGGCCTCATCAGCCATATGGTCAGCTCTCTGTGTATTAACATGTTGGACTCATCTGCCTTGTAGCTAGTCCTCTATATATACACTTGTTGGACTCACCTGCCATGTAGCTAACTCTCAGAATATAGACATCTTGGACTCATCTGCCATCTATCTAGTACTCTGTATATGGACATGATGGAGTACTCTACCAAGTAGCTAGATCTCAGTATATGGACACGTTGGACTCATCTCCCGGTAGCTAGAGCTCTGAATATGGAAATGTGGCACTACTGTGCCATGTAGTTAACTCTCTATATATGGACATTTTCGACTCGTCTGCCATGTAGCTAGCTCTCTGTGCTTGGATAAGTTGGACTGATCTGCCATGTAGGTAGCTCTCTGTTTATGATCATGTTGCACTCATCAGTCATGTAGCCAGGTTTCTGTATGAACATGTTAGACTCATCTGCCTAGTAGCTAGACCTCTATATATATACATGTTGGACTCATCTGCCATGTAGCTAGCTCTCAGGTTATGGACATGTTGTACTCATCTGCCCTATAGCTAGTACTCTGTATATGGACATGTTGTACTACTCTGCCATGTAGTTAGCTCTCAGTATATGGACACGTCATTCTCATCTGACATGTAGTTACAACTCTGTATTTGGAAATGTTGTACTAGTTCTATTCATCTGTCATGGAGCTAGAACTCACTAAATGGACATGTGGGACTCATCAGCCATGTAGCCATCTCTCTCTGTATGGACATGTTGGACTCATTGCCTTGTAGCTAACTCTCAACGTATGGACATGTAGGACTCATCTGCCATTTAGCTACTACTCTGTATTTGGACATGTTGGACTACTCTGCCATGTAGCTTGCTCTCAGTATATGCACATGTTGGACTCATCTGCCTTGTAGCTTTAACTCTGTATATGGAAATATTGCACTACTCTGAATGTAGGTAACTCTCTGTATATAGAGATTTTGAACTCGTCTGCCAGGTAGCTAGCTCACTGTGGATGGATATGTTGGACTGATCTGCCTTGTAAGTAGCTCTCTATATGAACATATTGAACATGTCTGCCATATAGGTGGTGCTGTCAGTATATGGACATGTTGGAATCATCAACCATGTAGCTAGCTCTCTCTGTATGAACATGTTGGACTCATCTGCTTAGTAGCTTATCCTGTAAATATGCACAAGTTGGATTCATCTGCCATGTAGCTAACTGTCAGCATATGGACATGTTAGACTACTCTGCCATGTAGCAAGCTCTTTCTATATTTACATTTTGGAATCCTCTGCCATGTAGCTAGCTCTCTGTATACGAACATTTTGGACACGTCTGCCATATAACTAGCTCTCTGTACATGGATATGTTTGACTGATCAGCCATGTAGGTAGCTCTTTATGTGAACATATTGGACTTGTCTGCCATGTACCTAACTCTCAGTATATGGACACGTTGGACACATCTGCCATGTAGCTAGAAGTCTGTATATGGAAATGTTGCACTACCCTGACATGTAGTTAAATTTCTGTATATAGACAAGTTGGACTCATCTGCCTTGTATCTAGAACTCTGTATATGGAAATGTTGCTCTACCCTGCCATGTAGTTAGCTCTCTATATATGGACATTGTAGACTCGTATGCAATGTAGCTAGCTCTCTGTATATGGATATGTTGGACTGATCTGCCAAGTAGATAGCTCTCTGTATATGAACATATTGTACTTGTCTGCCATGTAGCTAGCTCTCAGTATATGGATAAGTTGGACATATCTGCCATGTATCTAGAACTCTGTATATGGGAATGTTGTACTACTCTGCCATGTAACTAGCTCTCTGAATATAGACAAGTTGGACTCATCTGCCTTGTAGCTAGAATTCTGTATATGGAAATGTTGCTCTACCCTGCCATGTAGTTAGCTCTCTATATATGGACATTGTAGACTCGTATGCAATGTAGCTAGCTCTCTGTACATGGATATGTTGGACTGATCTGCCAAGTTGATAGCTCTCTGTATATGAACATATTGTACTTGTCTGCCATGTAGCTAGCTCTCAGTATATGGATAAGTTGGAAACATCTACCATGTATCTAGAACTCTGTATTTGGGAATGTTGCACTACTCTGCCATGTAGCTACCTCTCTGAATATAGACAAGTTGGGCTTATCTGCCTTGTAGCTAGAACTTTGTATATGGAAATCTTGCACTACCGTGCCATGTAGCTAGCTCTCTGTATATGGACATTTTGGACTCGTATGCCATGTAGTAAGCTCTCTGTACATAGATATGTTGGACTGATTTGCCAAGTAGGTAGCTCTCTGTATATGAACATATTGGACTTGTCTGCCATGTAGGTAGTTCTCAGTATATGGACACTGTGGACTCATCTGCCCTGTAGCTTGAACTCTATATATTGAAATGATGCACTACTCTGTAGCTATGTAGCTACCTCTCTGTGTTTGGACATTTTGGACTCGTCTGCCTGTATCTAGCTCTCTGTACATGGATATGATGGAATGATCAGCCAAGTAGGTAACTTTCTGTATATGAACATATTGGACTTGTCTGCCATATAGCTAGCACTAAGTATATGGACATGTTGGACTCATCTGCCATGTAGTTAGTACCTTGTATATGGACATGATGGACTACTCTGCCATGTAGGTATCTCGCAGTATATGGACACATTGGACACATCTGCCATGTACCTAGAACTCTGTATATGGGAATGTTGCACTCTGTATATGGGCAAGTTGGACTCATCTGCCTTGAAGCTGGATCTCTGTGTATGGAAATGTTGCACTATCCTGCCATGTAGCTAGTTCTCTGTATACAGACATTTTGGACTCGTCTGCCATGTAGCTAGCTCTCTGCCCATGAATATGTTGGACTAATCTGCTAAGTAGGTAGCTCTCTGTATATGAACATATTGGACTTGTCTGCCATATAGGTAGCTCTCATATATGGACACTTTGGACTCATCTGCCATGTAGCTTGAACTCTGTATATGGAAATGATGCACTAGTCTGCCATGTATCTAACTCTCTGTATATGCACATTTTGGACTCGTCTGACATGCAGCTATCTCTCTGTGCATGGATATTTTGGACTGATCTGCCATGTAGCTATCTCTCAGTATATGGACATGATGGACACATCTGCTATGTAGCTAGAACTCTGTATATGGAAATGTTTCACTACCCTGCCCTGCAGCTAGCTCTCTGTATATGGACATTTTGGACTCGTCTGCCATGCAGCTATCTCTGTGTACATGGATATGTTGGAGTGATCTGCGAAGTAGGTAGCTCTCTGTATATGAACACATTAGACTTGTGTGCTATGTAGGTAGCTCTCAGTATATGGACATGGTGGACTCATCTGCCATGTAACCAGTACCCTTCATCTGGACATGTGGGACTACTCTGCCATGTAGATGGCTCTCAGTATATGGACACGTTGGACACATCAGAAATGTACCTAGAACTCTATATATGGAAATGTTGCACTACTCTGCCATGTATCTAGTTTCTGTACATAGACAAGTTGGACTCATCTACCTTGTAGCTCGAACTATGTATATGGAAATGTTGCACTACCCTGCCATGTAGCTAGCTCTCTGTATATGGACATTTTGGACTTGTCTGCCATGTAGCAAGCTCTCTGTCCATGGATATGATGGACTGATCTGCCAAGTAGGTACCTCTCTGTAAATGAACATATTGGATTTGTCTGCCATGTAGCTAGCTCTCTGTGCATCGATAAGTTGGACTGATCTGCCATGTAGTTAGCTCTCTGTTTATGAACATGTTGGACTTTTCTGCCATGTAGGTAGCTCTCTATATATGGACATGTTGGACTCATCAGTCATGTAGCCAGGTTTCTGTATGAACATGTTGGACTCATCTGCCTTGTAGCTAGACCTCTCTCTCTCTATATATATATATACATGTTGAACTCATCTGCCATGTCGCTAACTCTCAGGTTATGGACAAGTTTTACTGATCTGCCCTATAGCTAGTACTCTGTATATGGACATGTTGTACTACTGTACATGTAAGTAGCTGTCAGTATATGGACATGTTATTCCATCTCTCATGTAGTTAGAACTCTGTATTTGGACATGTTGGACTACTCTGCCTTTTAGCTAGCTCTTAGTATATGTACACATTGAATTAATCTGTCATGGAGATAGAACTCGGTATATGGATGTGGGACTAATCAGCCATGTAGCCAGCTCTCTCTGTATGGACATGTTGAAATCATCTGCCTTGTAGCTAACTCTCAGTGTATGGACATGTTGGACTCATCTGCCATGTAGCTATTACTCTGTAGTTGGACATGTTGGACTTCTTGTAGCTATTACTCTGTAGTTGGACATGTTGGACTTCTCTGACATGTAGCTAGCTCTCTCTGCATGCATATTTTGGACTAAACTGCCATGTAGCTAGCTCTCTGTATATTTACATTTTGAACTCATCTGCCAGGTAGCTAGCTCACTGTGCATGGATATCTTGGACTGATCTGCGATGTAGGTAGCTCTCTGTATATGAACATATTGGACATGTCTGCCATATAGGTCGCTGTCAGTATATGGACATGTTGGAATCATCAGTCATGTAGCCAGCTCTCTCTGTATGAACATGTTGGACTCATCTGCTTAATAGCTTGTCCTGTAAATATACACACGTTGGATTAATCTGCCATTTAGCTATCTCTTGGTATATGGACATGTTGGACTCATCTGACCTGTAACTAGTACTCTGTATATGGACATGTTGTACTACTCTGCCATGTATCTAGTTCTTAGTATATGGACATGTGGGACTCATATGCCATGAAGCTAGAGCTCTGAATATGGAAAAGTTACACTACTCTGCCATGTAGGTAACTCTCTGTATATGAACATATTGGACTTATATGCCATGCAGTTAGCTCTCTTTATTAACATGTTTGACTCATCTGTTGTAGGTAGTCCTCTATAAATACACATGTTG
>NW_006409202.1:13109-18380 GCF_000296735.1 Chrysochloris asiatica | reverse complement strand
TATTGGACTTGTCTGACATGTAGCTATCTATCTATATATGGACATGTTGGACTCATCAGCCATGTGGCCAACTCTCTCTGTATGAACATGTTGGGTTCATCTGCCTTGTAGCTACTCCTCTATACATACACATGTTGGACTCATCTGCCATGTAGCTAACTCTCAGTATATGGACATGTTGGACTCATCTGCTATGTAGCTAGTACTCTGTATTTGGACATGTTGGTCTACTCTGCCATGTATATAACTCTCATTATATGGACACATTTGACTCATCTGCCTTGTAGCTAGAGCTCTGTGTATGGAAATGTTGCACTATGCCATGTAACTAGCTCTCTGTATATTGACATTTTGGACTCCTGTGCCATGTAGCTAGCTCTCTGTGCATGGATATGATGGACAGATCTTCCATGTAGGTAGCTCTCTGTATATGAACATATAGGAATGGTCTGCCATGTAGCTAGCTCTCTGTATATGGACTTATTGGACTCGTCTGCCATATATCTAGCTCTCTGTGCATGGATATATTGAACTGACCTGACATGTGGGTTTCTCTCTGTATATGAACATATTGGACTTGTCTGTATATTGACATGTTGGACTCATCAGCCTTGTAGCCAGCTCTCTCTTTATGAACATCTTGGACTCATCTGCCTTGTAGCTATTCCACAATATATACACATGTTGAACTAGTCTGCTATGTAGCTCACTCTCTGTATATGGACATGTTGGACTCATCTGCCATGTAGCTAGTATTCTGTATATGGACATGTTGGACTGCTCTTCCATGTAATGAGCTCTCAGTTTATGGACACGTTGGAGTCATCTTCCATGTCACTAGTACTCTGTATATGGATATGTTGGACTACTCTGACATGTAACTAGCTCTCTGTATATCGACATGTTGGACTCATCAACCATGTAGCCAGCTCTCTTTGTATGAACATGTTGGACTCATCTTCCTTGCAGTTAGTCCTCTATATATACACAAGTTGGACTCATCTTCCATGTAGCTAACTTTCAGTATATCGTCATGTTGGATTCATCTGCCATGAAACTAGTATTCTGTATATGGACATGTTGTACTACTCTGCCATGTAGCGAGCTCTCTCTATATGTACATTTTGGACTCGTCTGCCATGTAGCTAACTCTCTGTCCATGGATATGTTGGACTGATCTGCCATGTAGGTAGCTCTCTGTATATGAACTTATTGGACTTGTCTGCCATGTTGCTATCTCTGTGTATATGGACATGTTGGACTCATCAGCCATGTAGCCAGCTCTCTCTGTATGAACATGTTAGACTCATTTTCCTTATAGCTACTCCTCTATATATACACATGTTGGACTCATCTGCCAGGTAGCTAACTCTCAGTATAAGGACTTGTTGGACTCATCTGCCATGTAGCTACTACTCTGCATATGGACATGTTGGACTACTCTAACTCTCATTATATGGACACCTTGGACTCATGTGCCATGCAACTATAGCTCTGTATATGGAAATGTTGCACTACTCTGACATGTATATGGACATTTTGAACTCGTCTGTCATGTAGCTAGCTTTCTTTCCGTGGATATTTTGCACTGATCTGCCATGTAGGTAGCTCTCTGTATATGAACATATTGGACGTATCTGCCATATAGGGAGCTCTCAGTATATGGACATGTTGGACTCACCCTCCATGTAGCCAGCTCTCTCTTTATGAACATATCGGACTCATCTGCCTCGTAGCTTTCCCTATACACAACTCGGACTCATCTGCCATATAGCTAACTCTCAGTATATGGACATGTTAGGCTCATCTGCCATTTAGCTAGTACTCTGTATATGTAAATGTTGTTCTACTCTGCCATGTAGCTAGCTCTCAATATATGAACATATTGGAATTGTCTGCCATGTAGCTGGCTCTCTGTATATGGACATGTTGGACCCATTAGTCATGTAGACGTCTGTCTCTATACGAACATATTGGACTCATCTGCCTTGTAGGTAGTACCCTCTATATACACAAGTTGGTCTCATCTGCCATGTAGCTAGCACTCACTATATGGTCACGTTGGACTCATCTGCCATGTAGTTAAAACTCTGTATATAGAAATGTTGCACTACACTGCCATGTAGCTAACTCTCTATATGTGTATATTTTGGACACGTCTACAATGTAGCTATATCTCTGTCCATGGATATGTTGCACTGATCTGCCATGTAGGTAGCTCTTGGTATATGAACTTATTGGACTTGTCTGACATGTACCTATCTCTCTGTATATGGACATGTTGGACTCATCAGCCATGTAGCCAGCTCTCACTATATGAACATATTGGACTCATCTACATTGTAGCTACTCCTCTCTATATATACATGTTGGACTCATCTGCCATATAGTTAACTCTCAGTATATGGACATGTTGGACTCATCTGCCATGTAGCTAGTATTCTGCATATGGACATTTTGGACTACTCTTCCATGTAGCTAGCATTCATTATATGGTCACGTTGGACTCTTCTACCATGCATCTCGAACTCTGTATATAGAAATGTTGCATTGCTCTGCCATGTAGCTAGCTCTCTCTATATGTACATTTTGGAGTCGTCTGCAATGTAGCTAGCTCTCTGTCCATGGATATGTTGGACTGATCTGCCATGTAGGTAGCTCTCTCTATATGGACATATTGGACTTGTCTACCATGTAACTAGCTATCTGTATATAGACATGTTGGATTCATCAGCCTGTAGCCAGATCTCTCTGTATGAATATGTTGGACTCATCTGACTTGTAGCTAGTCCTCTATATATACACTTATTGGACTCTTCTACCATGTATACAGTATACAGTATTCAGTATACAGTATACAGTATACAGAGATGTTGGAGTCATGTGCCATGTAGCTAGTACTCTGTATATGGACATGTTTGACTATTCTGCCATAAAGCTAGATCTCAGTATATGGACACGTTGGACTCATCTGACATGTAGCTAAAACTCTTTATATGGAAATGTTGCACTACTATGCCATGTAGCTGGCTCTGTATATATGGACTTTTTAGACTCATCTGCCATGTAGCTAGCTATCTGTGCATGGATATATTGGACAGAACTGACATGTAGGTAGCTATCTGTATATGAACATATTGGACTTGTATGTCATGTAGTTAGGTCTCTGTATTTGGACATGTTGGACTCATCAGCCATGTAGCCAGCTCTCTGTGTATGAACATGTTGGACTCATCTGCCTTGCAGCTTTCACTATATGGACATGTTGGAATCATCTGCCATGTCGGTAGTACTCTGAATATGGATATGTTGGACTACTCTGCCATGTAGCTAGCTCTCAGTATATGGACACGTTGGACTCATCTGCCTTGTATTTAGAACTCTGTATATAGAAATGTTGAACTTCTGTGCCATGTAGTTCGCTCTCTGTATATGTATATTTTGAATCCGTCTGCCAAGTAGCTAGCTCTCTGTGCATGGATATGTTGGACTGATCTCCCATGTAGGTAGTTGTCTGTATATGAACATTGGTTTTGTCTGACATGTAGCTAGCTCTCTTTATATGGACATGTTGGACTCATCAGCCTTGTAGCCAGCACTCTCTGTATGAACATATTGGACTAATCTTCCTTGTAGCTAGTCATCTATATATACACATGTTGGACTCATCTGCCATGTAGCTAACTCTCAGTATATGGCCATGTTGGACTCATCTGCCATGTTACTAGTACTCTGTATTTGGACATGTTGGAATACTCTGCCATACAGCTAGCTCTCAATAAAGGACACGTTGGACTCATCTGCCATGTAGCTAGAACTCTGTATATGGAAATATTGCACTACTCTGCCATGTAGCTAGCTCTCTGTATATGGACATTTTGGTCTCGTCTGTCATGTAGCTAGTTCTCTGTGCATGGATATGTTTGACTGATCTGCCATGTAGGTAGCTCTCTGTATATGAACATATTGGACTTGTCTGCCATATAGCTAGTTCTCTGTATCTGTACATGTTGGACTCATGAGCCATGTAGCCAGCTCTCTCTGTATGTACATGATGGACTCAGCTGCCCTGTAGCTAGTCCTCTATATATACACATGTTGGACTCATCTGCCATGTAGCAAAATTTCAGTATATGGACATGGTGGACTCTTGTGCCATGTAGCTGGTACTCTGTATATTAACATGTTGGAGTACTCTGCCATGTTGCTAGCTCTCAGTATTTGGACACGTTGGACTCATCTGCGATATATCCAGACTCTGTATATGGAAATGTTGCACTACCCTGCCATGTAGCTAGCTCTCTATATATGGGACATTTTGGTCTCGTCTGAAATGTAGCTAGCTCTCTGGTCTTGGATATGTTGGACTGATCTGCCAAATAGGTAGCTCTCTATATGTGAACATATTGGACTTGTCTGCCATGTAGCTAGCTCTCTGTATATGGACATGTTGAACTACTCTGCCATGTAGCTAGTTCTTAGTATATGGACATGATGGACTCATCTGCCAAGTGGCTAGTACTCTGTGTATTTATATGTTGGACTAGTCTGCCATGTAGCTAACTCTCAACATATGGACACTTTGGACTCATATGCCATGTAGCTAGAACTCTGTATATGGAAATGTTTTACTACTCTGCCATGTAGCTTAGCTCTGTGTATATAGATATTTTGGACTCGTCTGCCATGTAGCTAGCTCTCTGTGCATGGATATATTGGACTTATCTACCATGTAGATATCTCACTGTATATGAACATATTCAAATTGTCTGCCATGTAGCTAGCTTTCTGTATATGGATAAGTTGCACTCATTAGCCATGTACCAAGCTATCTCTATGAGCATGTTGGACTCATAGGCATTGTAGCTAATCCTCTCTATATATATTTGTTGGACTCATCTGCCATATAGCTAACTCTCAATATATGGACATGTTGGACTCATCTGTCATGTAGCTAGTACTCTGTATATGGACATGTTGGACGACTCTGCCATGTAGCTATATCTCAGTATATGGACACGTCGGACTCATCTGCCATGTAGCTGGCTCTCTGTATATGCATACGTTGGACTCATCTGCCATGTAGTTAGAACTCTGCATTCAGAAATGTTTCACTATTCTACCATGTAGCTAGCTCTCTGTATATGGACATTTTGGAATCGTCTGCATGTAGCTAGCTCTCTGGGCATGGATATCTTGGACAGATCAGCCACATAGGTAGCTCTCTGTATATGAAAATATTGGACATCTCTGCCATGTAGCTTATTCTCA
>NW_006409202.1:9426-10609 GCF_000296735.1 Chrysochloris asiatica | reverse complement strand
ATAGTTAGATCTTTATATATGGTCATTTTGGACTCCTCTGCCATTTAGCTAGCTCTCTCTTTATGAAAATGTTGGACTCATCTGCCTTGTAGCTAGTCCTCTATATATACACATGATGTACTCATCTGTCATGTAGCTAACTCTCAGTATATGGATATGTTGGACTCATCTACCATATAGCTAGTACTCTGTATATGGACATGTTGAACTACTCTGCCATGTAGTTAGCTCTCAGTACTTGGACACGTTGGAGTCATCTGCCATGAAGCTAGAACTCTGTATATCAAAATGTTGCACTACTCTGTCATGGACATTTTGGAATGGTCTGCATGTAGCAAGTTCTCTGTGCATAGATATGCTGGACTGATCTGACATGAAGTTAGCTCCCTGTACAAGAACATATTGGAATTGTCTGCCATGTAGGTAGCTGCTAATATATGGACATGTTGGACTCATCAGCCATATAGCCAGCTCTCTCTGTATGAATATATCTGACTCATGTTCCTTGTCGATAGCCCTCTAAATATACATATGTTGGACTCATCTGCCATGAAGCTAACTCTCAGTATATGGACATGTTGGACTCATCTGCCATGTAGCTAGAACTATGTATATGGATATGTTGGACTACTCCACGTTGGATTCATCTGCCGTCTAGCTAGAGCTCTGTATATGGAAATGTTGCACTACTTTGTCATGTAGGTAGCTCTCTGTATATGGACATTTTGGACTCGTCTGCCATGTTGCTAGATCTCTGTGCATGGATATGTTGGACTGATCTGCCATGTAATTAGCTCTCTGTATATGAACATATTGGACTTGTCTGCCGTGTAGCTAGATCTCTGTATATGGACATGTTTGTCTCATCAGCCATGTATCCAGCTTACTTTGTATAAAAATGTTGGAATCATCTGCCTTGTAGCTAGACCTCTATATATACATGTTGGACTCATCTGCCATGTAGTATATGGACATGTTGGACTCATCTGCCATGTATCTAGTGCTCTTTTTATGGACATGATGGACTACTCTGCCCTTTAGTATATGCCCTTTAGTCTATGCCTTTCAGTATATGGACACGTTGGTCTTGTCTGCCATGTAGGTAGCTCTCAGTATATGGACTTGTTGGACTCATCAGCCATGTAGCCAGCTCTCTCTGTATGAATATGTTGGACTCATCTGC
>NW_006409202.1:4907-8220 GCF_000296735.1 Chrysochloris asiatica | reverse complement strand
CCTTTAAATATACACATGTTTGACTACTCTGCCATATAGGTAACTCTCAGTATATGAACACGTTGAACTCATCTGCCATGTAGTTGGCTCTCAGTATAAGCACACATTGGACTCATCTGCCATGAAGCTAGAGCTCTGTATATGGAGATGATGCACTACTATGCCATGTAGCTAGCTATCTGTATATGGACATTTTAGACTCATCTTCCATGTTGCTAGCTCTCTGTGCATGGATATGTTGGACTGATCTGCCCTGTATTTAGCTCTCTTGTATATTAACATATTGGACTTTTCTGCCATGTAGCTATCTCTCTGTATATGGACTTGTTGTACTCATCAACCATGTAGCCAGCTCTCTGAGTATGAACATGTTGGACTCATTTGCCTTGAAACTAGTCCTCTATATATACATGTTGGACTCATTTGCCATGTAGCTAATGCTCAGTATATAGACATGTTGGACTCATCTGCCATGTAGCTAGTATTCTGTATATGAACATGTTGAACTACTCAGCCATATAGCTAACTCTCAGTATATGGACACGTTGGACTCATCTGCCATGTAGCTGGCTCTCAGTATCTGCACACGTTGGACTTATCTGCCATGTAGCTAGAACTCTGTATATGGAAAGGATGCACTACTATGCCATGTAGCCAACTCTGTGTATATTGACATTTTGGACTCATCTGCAATGTTGCTAGCTCTCTGTGCATTGATATGTTGGACTGATCTGCCTTGTATTTGGGTCTCTGTATATGAACATATTGGACTTTTCTGCCATGTAGCTAGCTCTCTGTATAGGGACATGTTGGACTCATCAGACATGTAGCCAACACTCTTTGTTTCAACATGTTGGACTCATCTGCCTTGTAGCTAGTCATCTATATATATACATGTTGGACTCATCTGCCATGTAGCTAACTCTCAGTATATGGACATTTAGGACTGCATCTGCTATGTAACTAGTACTCTGTATGTGGACACGTTGGACTACCGTGCCATGTAGCTAGCTCTCAGTATATGGACACGTTGGACTCATATGCCTTGTAGCTAGAACTCTATATATGGAAATGTTGCACTAGTCTGCCATGTAACTAGCTCTCTGTATACGGACATTTTGGACTTGTCTGCCATGTAGCCAGCTCTCTCTGGATGAACACATTGGACTCATCTGCCATGTAGCTAGTCCTCTATTAATAAACATGTTGGACTCATCTGCCATGTAGCTACCTCTCAGGTTATGGACATGTTTGACTCATCTGCCATGTAGCTAGTACTCTGTATATGGACATGTTGTACTACTCTGCCATGTAGCTACCTCTCAGTATATGGACACGTAATTCTCCTCTGCCATATAGTTAGGACTCTGTATTTGGACATGTTGGACTACTCTGCCATGCAGCTAGCTATCCATATATGATCATTTTGGACTCGTATGCCATGTAGCTAGCTCTCTGTGCATAGGTATGCTGGACTGATCTGCCATGTAGTTAGCTCTCTGTATATGAACATATTGGACTTGCCTATGATATAGGTAGCTGTCAGTATATGGACATGTTGGACTCATCAGCCATGTAGCCAGTTCTCTCTGTGTGAATATGTTTGAACCATCTGCCTTGTAGATAGCCCTTTAAATATACACATCTTGGAATCATCTGTCATGTAGCTAACTCTCAGTATATGGACATGTTGGACTCATCTGCCATGTAGCTAGTACTATGTATTTGGACATGTTGGACTCCTCTGCCATGTAGCTAGCTCTCAGTATATGGACAAGTTGGACTCCTCTGCCATGTAGCTAGAACTCTGTATATGGAAATGTTGCACTACCCTGTCATGTAGCTAGCTCTCTGTATATGGACATTTTGGACTTTTATGGCATGTATCTAGCTCTCTGTGCATGGATATGTTGGACTCATCTGCCATGTAGCTAGTACTCTGTATATGGACGTGTTGGACTATGCTGCCATGTAGCTAGCTCTCAGTATTTGCACACGTTGGAGTCATCTAACATGAAGCTAGAATTCTATATATGGAAATGTTGCACTACTCTGTCCTGTAGCCAGCTCTCTGTATTTGGACATTTTGGACTCCTCTTCCATGTAGCTAGCTCTCTGATCATGGATATGTTGGACTGATCTGCCATGTAGGTACCTCCCTTTATATGAAAATATTGGACTTGTGTGCCATGTACTCATCAGCCATGTAGTCAGCTCTCTGTGTATGAACATGTTGGACTCATCTGCCTTGTAGCTAGTCCTCTATATATACCTGTTAGACTCATCTGCCATGTAGCTAACTCTCAGTATATGGACATGTTGAACTTACCTGCCATGTATCTAGTACTCTGAATATGGACATGTTGGACTACTCTGCCATATAGCTAACTCTCAGTATATGGACACGTTGGACTCATCTGACATGTAGCTAGAACACTGTATATGGAAATGATGCACTACTATGCCATATAGCTAGTTCCCTGTATATGGACATATTGGACTCGTCTGCCATGTTGCTAGCTCTCTGTGAATGGATATGTTGCACTGATCTGCCCTGTATTTAGCTCTCTGTATATGAACATATTGGACTCATCTGCCATGTAGCTAGATCTCTGTGCATATATATGCTGGACTGATCTGCCATGGAGGTAACTGTCTGCATATGAACATATGGGACTTTTCTGTCATGTAGCTAGCTCTCTGTATATGGACATGTTGGAATCATCAGCTATGTAGCCAGCTCTCTGTTTATGAACATGTTTGAGTTATCTGCCTTTTAGCTAATGCTCTGAACATACACACGTTGGAATGATGTGTCATGTAGCTAACTGTCAGTACATGGATATGTTGTATTCACCTGTCATGTAACTAGTGCTCTGTACATGGACATGTTTGACTACACTGCCATGTAGCTTACATTCATTATGTGGACGCGTTGGAATTGTCTGCCATGTAGGTAGCTCTCAGTATATGGACATGTTGGTACCCTCTGTCATTTAGCTAAAACTCTGTATATGGTACTGTTGCATTACTCTGCCATGTAGCTAGCTCTCTGTATATGAACACATTGGACTTGTCTGCCATGTATCTAGCTCTCAATATATGGACATGTTGGGCGAATCTTCCATGTAGCTGGGAGTCTGTATATGGACATGTTGGACTACTCTGCCATGTAGCTAGCTTTAGTGTGTGGACACGGTGGTCTAATCTGCGATGTAGCTAGAGCTCTGTATATGAAAATGTTGCTCTACTCTGCCATGTAGCTAACTCTCTGTATATGGACATTTTGGACTCGTCTGCCATGTAGCTAGCT
>NW_006409202.1:1571-4807 GCF_000296735.1 Chrysochloris asiatica | reverse complement strand
AGCTAACTCTCTGTATATGGACATTTTGGACTCGTCTGCCATGTAGCTAGCTCTCTGTGCATGGATATGTTGGACTGATCTGCCATGTAGGTATATCTCTGTACATGAACATATGGGAGTTGTCTGCCATGTAGCTAGCTCTCTGTATATGGACTTGTTTGACTAATCAGCTGTGTAGCCAACTCTCTGTGTATGAACATGTTCGACTCATCTGCCTTGTAGCTAACCCTCTAAACATATACATGTTGGAATCATCTGTCATGTAGCTAACTCTCAGTATATGGACATGTTGGAGTCAACCGCCATGTAGCTAGTACTCTGTATATGGACATGTTGGAATACTCTGCCATGTAGATAGCTCTCAGTATATGAACACATTGGTCTCATCTGCCATGTAGATTGTTGTTGTTTTTAAGTGTCGTAGAGTCGTTTCCGACCCATAGCGACCCTGTACAGGGTTTCCGAGTGTGTAAATCTTTACGGGAATAGAAAGCATCATCTTTCTCCCACGGAGCGGCTGGTAGTTTCGAACCATTGACTTTAAGGTTCGCAGCCCGATTCGTAACCACTACGCTACCAGATTTCCTTACCATTTAGGTAGAGCTCTGTATATGGAAATGTTGTACTAGTCTGCCATGTAGCCACCTCTCTGTATATGGACATTTTGGACTCGCCTGCCATGTAGCTAGCTCTCTGTGCATAGATATGCTGAATTGTCTGCCATATAGCTAGATCTCTGTATATGGACATGTTGGTCTCATCAGCCATTTATCCAGCTCTCTCTGTATGAACATGTTGGAATCATCTGCCTTGTAGCTCTACCTCTATATATACATGTTGGAGTCATCTGCCATGTAGATAACTCTCAGTATATGGACATGTTGGACTCATCTGCCATGAAGCTATCACTCTGTATATGGACATGTTGGACTACTCTGCCTGGTAACTAACTTTCATTATATGTATGCATTGTAATTTTCTGCCATGTAGGTAGCTCTCAGTATATGGACATGTTGGTACCCTCTGTCATTAAGCTAGAATTCTGTATATTGACATGTTGGAGTCAATCGCCATGTAGCTAGTACTCTGTATATGCACATATTGGACTTGTCTGCCATGTAGCTAGCTCTCTGTATATGGACATGTTGGACTCATCAGCCGTGTAGCCAGCTGTCTATATATGAATATGTTTGACTCATCTGTCTTGAAGGTAGTCCTATAGGTATACAAATGTTGGACTCATCTGCCATGTATATCGCTCTCAATATATGGACATGTTGAACTCATCCACACTGTAGTTAGCACTCAGTATATGGACATGTTGGACTCATCTGACTTGTAGCTAACTCTCAGTATATGGACATGTTGAACTCATCTGTCATGAAGCTAGTACTCTGTATATGGACATGTTGGATTAGTCTGCTATGTAGCTAGTATTCATTATATGGACGCGTTGGAATTGTCTGCCATGTAGGTACTCTCAGTATATGGACATTTTGGTACCCAATTTCATTTAGCTAGAACTCTGTATATGGAAATGTTGCATTACTCTGCCATGTAGCTAGCTCTCTGTATAGGAACATATTGGACTTGTCTGCCATGTATCTAGCTCTCAGTATATGGACATGTTGGACTCATCAGCCATGTAGCCAGTTGTCTCTTTATGAACATGTTGGACTCATCTGTCTTGTAGCTAGTCCTATATATATACACATGTTGGACTCATCTGCCATGTAGCTCACTCTCAGTATATGGACATGTTGAACTCATCTGCCATGTAGTTAAAACTCTGTATATGGACATGTTGGATGACTCAGCCATGTAGTTAGCTCTCAGTGTATGAACTCATTGGACACATCTGCCATATACCTAGAACTCTATATAATGGAAATGTTGCAATACTCTGCCATGTACTAGCTTTCTGAATATAGACAAGTTGGACTCATCTGCCTTCTACCCAGAACTCTGTATATGGAAATGTTTCACTACCCTGCCATGTAGCTATCTCTCTGTATATGGACATTTTGGAATCATCTGCCATATAGCTAGATCTCTGTACACGGATATGTTGTACTGATCTGCCAAGTATGTAGATCTCTGTATATGAATTTATTGGACTTGTCTGCCATGTAGCTATCTCTCAATATATGGACACATTGGACTCATCTGCCATGTAGCTGGAACTCTGTATATGGAAATATTGTGCTAACCTGCCATGTAGTTAGCGCTCTGTATATACACAAGTTGCAGTCATCTGCCTTGTAGCTAGAATTCTGTCTAAGGAAATGATGCATTACCCTGCCATGTAGCTAGCTTTCTGTTTTTGTTCATTTTGGACTCGGCTGCCATGTTCCTATCTCTGTACATGGATATGTTTGACCGATCTGACAAGTAGGTAGCTCTCTGAATATGAATATACTGGACTTGTCTGCCATGTTGCTAGCTCTCAGTATATGGACACGTTGGACACATCTGACATGTTGCTAGAACTCTGTATATGGAAATGTTGCTCTACACTGCCCTGTAGCTAGATCACTCTTTATAGACAAGTTGGACTCATCTACCTTGTAGCTAGAACTCTGTATATGGAAATGTTGCACTTCCCTGTCATGTAGTTAGCTCTCTGCATATGGATATTTTGGACTCGTCTGCTATGTAGCTAGCTCTCTGTACATGGATATGTTGGACTGATCTGCCAAGTAGGTAGCTATCTGAATATGAACATACTGGACTTTTCTGCCTTGATGCTAGCTCTCTGTATATGGATATGTCGGACTCATCTGCCATGTAGCTAGTACCCTGTATATGGACATGTTGTACTACTCTGCCATTTAGCTAGCTCTCAGTATATGTACATGTTGCACACATGTACCATGTAGCTAGAACTCTGTATATGGAAATGCTGCACTACCTTGCCATGTAGCTAGCTCTCTGTATATGGACATTTTGGACTCATTTGCCATGTAGCTAGCTCTCAGTATATGGACACGTTGGACACATATGCCATGTAGCTAGAACTCTGTAAATGGAAATGTGGCACTACACTGCCATGTAGCTAGCTCTCTGTATATAGACAAGTTGGCTTCTTCTGCCTTGTAGCAAGAACTCTGTATATGGAAATGTTGCACTACCTTGCCATGTAGCTAGCTCTATGTATATGAACAATTTGGACTCACCTGCCATGTAGGTAGCTCTCTGTACATGGATATGTTGGACTGATCTGCCAAGTAGGTAGC
>NW_006409202.1:0-579 GCF_000296735.1 Chrysochloris asiatica | reverse complement strand
GTAGCTAGAACACTTTATATGGAAATGTTGCACAACTCTGCCATATAGCTATCTCTCAGTGTATGGGCATGTTGGACACATCTGCCTTGTAGCTAGAACTCTGTATATGGAAATGTTGCACTACCATGCCATGTAGCTAACCCTCTGTATATGTATTACATATACAGAGTTTACAAGAACTCTGTATATGTAAATGTTGCAATGCCATGCCTTGAAGCTAGCTCTCTGTATATGGACATTTTCGAATCTTCTGCCATGTAGTTAGTTCTCAGAATATGGACATATCTGCCATGTAGATAGAACTCTATATATGGAAGTGTTGCACTACTCTTCTATGTTCCTAGCTCTCTGTATATAGAGAAATTGGAGTCATCTGCCTTGTAGCTAGAACCCTGTATATGGAAATGATGCACTACCCTGCCATGTAGCTAGCTCTCTGTATATGGACTTTTTGAAATGTCGTCTGGCATGTAGCTAGCTCTCTGTACATGGATATGTTGGACTGATCTGCCAAGTATGTAGCACTCTGTATATGAACATATTGGACTTGTCTGGCATATAGCTAGCTCTCAATATATG
>NW_006409201.1:194530-198160 GCF_000296735.1 Chrysochloris asiatica | reverse complement strand
ATGAGCACAATTAAGTGTTCAGGTATACTCACACTTTGCAATGTTGTCCATAGCTTGTCATGATCCACACAATCAAAAGCCTTTGCATAGTCAGTAAAGCACAGGTAAACATCTTTCTGGTATTCTCTGCTTTCAGCCAAGTTCCATCAGACGTCAGCAATGGTATCCCTCATTCCACGACCTCTTCGGAATCCAGCTTGAAACTCTGGAAACGTCTCTTTGCTTACTTTTCATGCTAGTCTCTCAGAAGAATCATAAAGGAAACCTGCTAAGCTTTAGCTCAGGAACTTCATGAAGTTGAATAATAGTCTTTATTTGTCTTTCATCCTGTGGCTGTCAGTTCTCGAACTCATTCAGATGATTCATTGTTAACATTGGAAGCTTTTAGGCAGTTTTAGATATTATTGGTCTATATGATTTATTGAATAAGTATGGTGAAACAATACAACCCTATCGGACACCTTTCTTAATTTTAAATCATTCAGTGTTCCCAGGTTCTGTTCAAACAGCTGCCTTTTGGTCTAAGTACAGATTCCTCATGATCACAATTAAGTGTTCTGGAATACTCATACTTCACAATGTTGTCCATAGCTTGTCATGATCCACATAATTGAAAGCTTTTGCATAGTCAATAAAGCACAGGCAAACATCTTTCTGGTATTCTCTGCTTTCAGCCAAGATCCATCAGACATCAGCAATTATATCCCTCATTCCACAGGCTCTTCTGAATCCAGCTTGCACCTCTGGAAGTTCTGTCAATGTATGCTTGCAGCCATTTCTGTATACTTTAGTCAAACTTTACTTGCATGGGATATCAAAGATATTGTCTGATGATATCTCCAAGAAGCTGGGATATATGAAGAAAAACATGGCTTCAGGATTGGAGGAAGACTCTTTAACAACCTGTGATATGCAGATGATACAATCTTACTTGCTGAAACTAAAAAGGACAAAATTCTTACTGATGCAGATCAAAGAGCACAGCCTTCAGTATGGATTGCATCTCAATGTAAAGAAAACAAAACCCCTCACCACTGGACCAATAAACAACATTCTTATCAAAGGAGAAAAGATTGACATTGTCAAGGACTTCATTCTTCTTGGATCAACAATCAACACTCATGGAAGCAACAGTCAAGAAATCAAAAGTTGTATTGGATTGGGCAAATCTGCTGCACAAGACATTTTCAAAGTGTTGAAGAGCAAAGATGTCAACTTGAGGACTAAGGTGCGCCTGACCCAAGCCATGGTATTTTCAATAACTTCATATACATGCAAAAGCTCTACAATGAATAAGGAGACCATAGAAGAATTGATGCTTTTGAGTTACAGTATCGCAGGAGGACATTGAAAGTGCCATGCACTGCCAAATGAACCAACAGATCTGTGTTGAAAGAAGTGCAGCCAGAGGTTCCTTGGAGGCCAGGACAGCCAAACTTAGTCTCTCATACTTCAGACATATTGTCAAGAGGGGGCAGTCACTGGCAAATGGACATCATGTTTGGTAAGGTGGAGGGTCAGAGAAGAAGAGGCAGACCCCCAGTGAGATGGATTGGCAAAGTGTGTCCAAGTGTGGCAACAATTGTGAAGTTGGCCCAGGACTGGGCAGTGTTTCACTCTATTTTCCATAGGGTTATTATGAGTCAGTACAGACTCGATGGCACTTAACAACAACATATGATTTATATTTGATGAAATGAGCGTATGAATCCTGTTTATTATACAATTCTTACAAACATGCTTTGTCATTATTGTTAAGTGTCATCTAGTCAATTCTGACTCATAGGAACCCTTTTCAGGGTTTCTGAGGAGCACCTATAGGGTTTCAACCATTGACCTTGTGGCTGGGAGTACAGTGTTTTCCTATAGTGTCACTCCAAGACTTCATGCAAACATATATGTTGTTGTTGTCAAGTGCTGTCGAGTCGATTCTGACCCATAGCGACCCTGTATAGGGTTTCAAAGGAGCAGCTGGTGAGCTTGAACTGCCGACATTGCAGTTCAAATGGCTTTGCAGTCTGGCGCATTAACCCACAGCGCTACACCAGGACTCCATATTTATTTAGGCTTGCCATTTATATGTCTATAAAATTTACTATATATTTTTCCCTAATAGCTACTAATCTTATTATTATTAGACAAGAACTTTGAAATGTCATTGAGTCAACACTGATGCAATAATTCACTTTGGAAAACTGGTTCTTTGTGATACTTTAAAAAACCTTTATATTTTTTAAGATTTGGCCAGTCAGCATTTTATGGTACCTAGAGAAGCTTGTCCATCAGATAGTTCTACATGAGTACAAAGAAAGAGATAAAGAAAATGGATGTGAATATCCCATATGCATTTATTCTCCCACAGGCAACACAGAACCTTTCTGGAGGGCAATTTGGTGGTCAGAAACCAACAAGGGAGCTCATTTGAACTTAACGTGGAAAGACTGGGATATTGGCATTTGAAGCTATTGTGTCTTAGTCCTCTAAAGCTGCTCTAAAAACATCCCACACTATAACAACATCCCATATTGTGGGGAGCTCTAAAGAGCAGGTATTTATTCTCTTGAAGCTCTGGAGGCTCACAGTTCCAATCAGGGTCTCAGATGTGCTGTTTCTGGTGGCCAGCATCCTGGGCATTCTTCTGTTGCCACCATAACTGTCTTTCTCCCACTCGAAAGAAAGGTTTATCAGTAGAAAGATAAATCGTTTATCTCTGTCTTTAGGTATTCTGATATTTTTTTCCCCTTGTAGCTGTTTATATTAACACAGTATCTCCAACAATTAGAAACTGACCAACAGAGGGAACTTACAGTCACCAAAAGAAAATAAATAATAAAGATAAGTGCAGAAATAAATGAGATGGAAAACTGAAAAACTATAGTAAGAATCAACAGAACAACAAGCTGGTTCTTTGAAAGAATTAATGCAATTGACAAACCATTGGCAAACCTAACCAAAGAAAAGAGGGAGAAGACACGAATAACTCACATTAGAAACCACATGGGCCATCATTAGAAATCACATTAGAAATCACAACTGAGCCATCAGACAAGGAACTCATTTCTAAAATATATAGGAAACTACAACACATCTACAAGAAAAAGACAAATAATTTACCTACATTACCCAAGAAGAGACAATTTCAGTTGTATAGTCAAGTTACAATAACACCCTATAAAATCCCATCATCCAGGCAAGAGCCAATACCAGCTGATATACACCTGTTGTTGTTGTTGTTAAATGCGGTTGAGTCAATTTCAACTCATAGCAAACCTGTATAGGGTTTCCAAGGAGCAGCTGGTGAGCTAGAACCACTGACCTTTCAGTTCAAATGACCTTGCAGTCTGACACATTATCCCACAGTGTCAAAATTGGTACACTTACTCTGAGTTGAGTAATAAGAAAAGTGAAAAGGGAAGCACATCCCCTATCACATCTACCAGGAGACAGAAAGTTTAATGATACACCAACATACATTCATTTAATTATTGGAAAAGCCCAAAAAACAAATGAAGATATCAGCACATATCCAGAAACAAGATAAAGTAGCTGAAACAAATGAGCTTTAGGTAGACCTAGACATCCCATTTGAAGGAGGGTAGACTTTGGAAATGTCTGACAAGGAATTCAGAA
>NW_006409201.1:192979-194295 GCF_000296735.1 Chrysochloris asiatica | reverse complement strand
CAGTTAAGATAGAAGAACAAGCAGGAAAAAAGGATTTAAAAAATCTGAAGAAAGCCTAAGATTCATTGAGACAACATAAAGAGGAAAAACTGAGGATAATTAGAATCCCACAATGGCAAAAAATGACCTCAGAGTAGATAGTTGAAGACCTTCTAGAGGAAAACTTCCCTAACATTCTAATAAACAAAAAGGTAAACATTCAAGAACCCCAATAAATCTCAGAAAGTATAGACCCAAAAGGAAAATCATCAAGACATATCATAATTAAGCTCTCCAAAATCAAAGACAAAAAGAGAATCTTGAAAGCAACATTGAAAAGAGAAGTGTTACTTACAAAGGAAAGCAAATAAGATAAAGTTCTGATCTCTCAGAAGAAACCACACAAAAGCCAGCAAAAGAGATATAGAAGGACATTTTCTCATGGTTAAATTGTCAATTAAACAAAATGACATAACCATAATAAATATCTATCCTTCTAGTGAAAGAGCCCCAAAATATATAAAACAAACCTTAGTATTTTTGAAGAAAAAAATAGACAAATCCACAATAGGACTGTGAGATTTTAGTACACCACTTTCGAAAAAAGATAGAACAATCAGAAAGAAACTTGGCAAAGACACAGAGGAAATAAACAACACAATTGACAATCTAGACCTCATAGATGTGTACAGAGTATTCATCACAACAACAGCACAATACACATTGTTCTCCAGTGCACATGGAACATTCTCCAGAATAGAACATGTGTTAGGCCACAAAACAAGCTTCCATAAATTTATAAACATCAAAATACTACAAAGCATCTTCTCAGACCACAAACCAATAAAATTAGAAATCAACAATAGGAAGAGCAAGGAAATAAGGTCAAATATATGGACACTGAATAACATCTTGCTTAAAAGCTACTGGGTAGTAGAACAAATAAAAGATGAATTCACAAAGTTCCTAGAATCAAATAAAAATGAAAAACAACATACCAAAACCTTTAGCACATGGCAAAAGCTCTGCTGTGAGAACATTGTATTGCAATAAATGCACACACCCAAAAAGAAGAAAGAATCAAAATCAACACATTAGCACATCTCCAACAATTAGAAACAGACAAGAAAAGTAAACCTACAGTCACCAGAAGAAAATAAATAATATTAGAGCAGAAATAAATTAGCTAGAAAATGAAAAAAAACTATAGAAAGAATCAACAGGACAATAAGTTGGTTCTTCTAAAGGACTGATAAAATTGACAAACCATTGAAAACCTAACACAAGAAAAGAAGGAGAAGAAACAAACAACACACATAAGAAACTGCATGAGTGAT
>NW_006409201.1:190274-191289 GCF_000296735.1 Chrysochloris asiatica | reverse complement strand
AAGATGAGGCTTTCTGCTCCCATAAAGATTTACAGCCTCAAAAACCCTATACAGGGTCGCTATGAGTTTGAACTGACTCCACAGCACACGACCACCACCACAGGGCATACATACACTAACAAACATTACAAGAATTGCACAAACAAAAGAAGACAAAATAGATGATTGGGACAAAACTTATTTGCATCAAAAAATTTCACCAAAAGAGTAAAAAGGGAGCCCAAAGAATGGGAAAAAATATTTTGCAACAACACATCAGTCAAGGGACTAATTTCTAAAATCTATAGGAAACTACAAGAAACAGACAAATCACACAATTTAAAAAATGGACATAGACATTTTCCCAAGGAAGACATTCTGGCAGTCAACAAACATATGAAGAAATGTTCCATCTTTAGCCATTTGTTGTTGTTTTTAGGTTCCTTCGAGTCGGTACTGACTCATATCTACACTATGCAGAACAGAATGAAACACTGCCCAATCCTGGGTCAACCTCACTACTGGAGATGCAAATCAAAACAACAATGAGATACTATCTCACACCAGCAATAACAGCGGTGTTCAAAATAGCAGAGGACAATTGTAGAGATATTTGTGGAAAGAAAGAAGTAAGGTCATAAGAAACTGTGAATTTGTGGAACATTTGTAAGCCAGCATACTGGCCAGGTTGATTGATGTGTGTGTTTGCTGGTTAACCTTGAACCTTGTATACAAGGAACAGCTGGTGTATGTGCATAGGAGTGGGGTTAACAAGGAAATGTTCTCCCTCCCAGGAAACTGCTCTGGTCCAGGATGAGTTTAACTTAAAGAAAAACAACTTGTTGTGAGATCAGTGTGTCCCTTCAGCTCCACTCCAGCCCAGAAAGCATGGTCTTTCATTTTCACATACTCTTACTCTCCCCTGCTCTTGTTTAATTGCCTTAATACATATGCATCACAAATGTTGTTGTTGTCAGGTGCCATCGAGTCGGAACCGACTCATAGCGACCCCATGCACAGCAGAACGAAACAATGT
>NW_006409201.1:185349-186638 GCF_000296735.1 Chrysochloris asiatica | reverse complement strand
GAAAGCCTCATCTTTCTCCCATGGAGCAGCTGGTAGTTTCGAACTGCTGACCTTGCGGTTCACAGCCTGATTAGTAACCACTACACTACCAGAACTCCTTATTTATGGATGTAGTAAGTCAAAATGTGAACTGAGAGGGAAGGAGTCTTCATATCATGGAGCAACCCTATGCAAAACCCTTAATCCTATCACAGTCTTAATTTAATGTAAGGACTGTTTCCTGGAATGTGGCACACAACACTATTTACTTACAAAAGATAAAAAGGGAAAGAAGTGAGCAGAGTTCAGAGGAACTATTGCCACCAAGGAAGAAGAACCAGTAGTGGGGCTTGACCTTTGAACCCAGGATCCCTGCTTTGTGAAGCTTCTAGATACGGTGAGGATTGATGCCAAGATACATAGAGATCTCCAAGGAATGCTGAGCCTACATATGCTGAAAGGATAAAAGGACTTCTTCCCAGACTTGATAAGGGAACAGAAACGTTTCCTCTAAAACCATCATTCTAAATACAAACGTCTAACCCCTAAACTGTGAGCAAATAAATTTCTGTTTGTTATAAACAATCAAACAAACAAAAAAAATGACAGGAAAGAAAAAAAGTACCAAAGTTAGTGTGAGAAATGACTCTGAAACTTGCTATTAAGCATAGAGAACCTAAAGCAACTGGAAGAAATGATGATGTAAAAGAACTCAACAGAAAAATTCAAAGGGCAGCTCAAGAAGACAGGGTAAATTGTTATAATGAAATGCTCAAGGACCTGGAGTTATAAATCAAAAAGAAAAGGACCCATTCGTATTTCTCACACTGAGTGAACTGAAGAAAAATTCAAACATTGGTGTGCAATATTGAAAGATTCTATAGGCAAAATACTGAATGACAGGGGAAGCTTCAAAAGAAGATGGACTGAACACACAGTAACAGTACCAAAAAAGATATATCAATGTTCAAACATTACAAGAGATAGCAGATGATAAAGAAACCATGATACAGAAGTCTAAGACCAAGCTGCTCTGAATACACTGGTGAAAAAGAAAAGAACTCCAATTTGTGATGACATATTAAAATTTCAACAAACTAATGAAGTTCTGGCCACCACTCGTCTGTCTGTCGTTCTATGGTGGTGTTAGGCCCCCTAGTGGTCTAATCCAGTAGGAGACCCCAAAAAGATCACCAAGACTCGAGTTCCATGCAATTGTTGTGAAGTGCCGTCGAGTCGGTTCCGACCCATAGCGACCCTGTACAGGGTTTCCGAGGGTGTAAATCTTTACGGGAGTAGAAAGCCTCATC
>NW_006409201.1:181145-183764 GCF_000296735.1 Chrysochloris asiatica | reverse complement strand
CCATGTGATTATCACATTCAAAATGGCCACAACCAGTCCATTTCAATCACTAATTCCTAGGGAATCAATATTTATGCATCCATTTCCTCTTTGACAACTTCCAATTTTCCTAGTTCATGTTTTGTACATTTCATGTTCCAATTATTAATGTATTTTTACAGCTATTTCACCTAATTTTTAGGTGTGCTTCTTCAGCAAACGAAGATCCTGGAAACTGTTCTATATGAGTGATCATAGTCAACAGTACTTTGATGACTCAGCTTGTCCCCAACCATATTTTTAGTGCCTTTCAAGCTGAGGGGCTTATCATTGGGCACTATATCAGGCATTATTCTGCTGTTATTCATCATGTTTCAATATTCAATGTACTGATGCTGTCTCACAGTGTTCCACAGCTATTCACAATGTTTTCAGTGGCTAAACATTCAGAAGTAGTCTACTTCTCCTTCTGAATCTATCTTATTCTGGAAACTCAGTTGAAATCTGCCTACTATGGGTGACCCTGCTGGCATTGAAAATACCAGTGTCATATCTTTCAACATCACAGTAACATGCAAACCACCACAGTGCAAAAACCTCACAGATGAGTGGTGGACTGATCTTAGAGGATAGAGTGTAACTCCCTAATACAGTTCTCAAGGCTGTAAATGTTTATAGAAATACATGTTAAATATTTCTATAACCGTGTTAAATCAGTGCTGATCCTACAGCGCCACATAAGGAGTATAATGTGGAGTCATGGTGTGGCACTGTGGGTTAATATGATGCACTTGACTGCAAAGTCCGTTTGAACCGCAAGGTCAGTGGTTCAAGCTCATCAGTTACACCTCAGAAACCCTATACAGGGTCGCTGTGGGAGAGCCTGACTAGATGGCACCTAACAACAACATAGCTGTTGAGTCAATTCTAACCCATAGCCAAGGACTAGATCCAGACCAGCCTGTGAACCACAAGGTTGGCAGGTCAAACACACCAGATGCTCCTTAGAAACCCTGTACAGTGTCGGTATGAGTTGAAACCAATTTGAAGGCACTTAACAAGAATGACACATAAGTATACACATGTTGTTGTTGTGGCTACGTGCCGTCCAGTTGGTTCCAACTCATAGAGACCCTGTATAGTGTTTTCAAAGGGTGGCTGGTGAATTTGAACCACTGACCTGTGGTTTAAACTGATCTTGAAGGTGAGAGCTTTTCTTACAGTGCCACACCAGGACTCTGTTTTAGGATAAGTATTAGCTTAATATAAAGAAAGTCAGCAGTTGAAACTTACCACCTGCTCCATGGAAGGCTTATACAGAAACTCTGAGTCAGAACTGACTTGGTAGCACTTAACACCAACAAATATATATGTGTGTGTGTGTGTGTGTGTGTGTGTGTGTGTGAATGTATGAGGGATTTTCAAAAAGTTAGTGGGAAAAATTCATTGTCTTTTAATTACATTTAAGTTTATTTCCATGAACTTTTGAAAGCTCCCTTGTAAGTACTATACAGGTATATATATATATGTGTCTAAACATCTAATATATTCTACAAGGTGGTGTTGGTCATGTACTGTGAAGTCGGTTACCACTCATATTGAACCTGTACTGGGTTTCCAGACTGTAAAGCTCTACAAGAACAGAAAACCTTATCTTTGTATTGTGGAACAACTGGTAGATTTGAGCTGCTGACCAATCCATAAAGTACAATTAATTTTATTCTAAATTACTTCATATATTTTATAAACTATGCAGGAGATGGTAAAGGAGCTATATCACAGTCTCAATACACATGAAAAAAGTTGAATTTTTTTCTGTTTGATCACATTAGTGTTTATAATACTCTTAAAATGTGCCAAAGACTTTCTTTGTTATTCAAAGTCATATTAGTGTCACACAAAGTTGAGTGGGCTTTATCATTCATGGTTGGTGGCAGAAGAAGAATCAATTATAGATTATACCAAGAAAGTTCCTTTTAATTTGTAATTGCATTACTGTGTTTGGGCATAGTCTGAAAGACACTTTCCAGGAAGAACATAGAAGAGAATCAAGCTTCTTCTAGGAGCTAAAACAAAGAAAATTTGAAATGGTAACATCCAGAAGTGGAATCATCTGAATAAAAAGTACTTGGGTCCTTATTGTATCGTAGAAATGAAAAAAATGAAGACTTTGTATTTAATGAATGGTTAGCTTTTTTTCAGGAATCTATCTGCTGACAGCGTTTAAACAATATTTAAACTGATTTTACTTTTTTATGCTAAGATTATCACAGGTACCAGAAATAATATTTGTATCTTGATTAAATGTTCTTGAATGCCCATATTCACAAATAATATCCATAGTTTATCATTATCCACACTGTCAAAAGCCTTTGTATAGTCAATAAAGCACTGTGTGTGTGTGTGTGTGTGTGTTTGCTAGTCGAGTTGGTTCTGACCCATAGCGACACTTTATAGGGTTTCTGAAGATTAGCATTTGAGCTTGAGCCTTGTGTTCAGGAGGAACCGATACACAGACCAAGAGTCCGCAATTCCAAAAAACAAGAGGAAACAGACTTGTATTCTTTCACCATACTCATTCAATATGTCCACCACACATCTGTCAGTTTGTTGTACTGTGGTGGCTTGTGTGTTGCTATT
>NW_006409201.1:173619-177175 GCF_000296735.1 Chrysochloris asiatica | reverse complement strand
ATGTTTACCTGTGCTTTATTGACTTAGCAAGCACTTTTGGTTTTGTGGACCATGACAAGCTATGGACAATGTTGTGAGATTTAAGTATTCCAGAGCACTTAGTTGTGCTCATGAGGAACCTGTACATAGTCCAAGAGACAGTTGTTTCAACAGAACAAGGGAAGAGCAAATGCTTTAAAATTAGGAAAGTTTTGTGCCCGAGTTGTATTCTTTCACAATACTTATACAATCTCTATGTTGAACAAATAATTTGAGAAACAGGCTTATATGAAGAAAAACATGGCAACAGGTTGTGGGAAGACTCATTAACAACCTATGATACGCAGATGACACAACCATGCTGGCTGAAAGCGAAGAGGACTTAATATACTTACTGATAAAGTTCAACGACCACAGCCTTCAGTGTAGGTTGACTCTCAATGTAAATAAAACAAAATTCCTCACCACTGGACTAAGATACAACATCCATATAAATGAGAAAAGATTGAAGTTGTCAATGACTTCATTTTGCTTGGATGAACCATCAACACTCACAGAGAGAGCAGCCACAAAATCAAGTGACATTGCATTAGGCAAATCTGCCACACAAGACCTCTAAATTGTTGATGAACAAAGATTAGTTTGAGGACTTAGTAGCACCTGACCCAAGCCATGACATTTTTCAATAACCTTATATGCAAACAAAAGTTTTACCATATATGAGGAAGACTGTAGAACAATTTTTGCATTTTAGTTATGATGTTTGTGGAGAATATTGAATGTACCATAGATAGCAAAAAAAAAAAAAAATCTATGTTGGAAGAAGTACAGCCAGAGTGCTCCTTGGAAGCCAAGATGATCATACTTTGTTGCTCATATTTGGAGCATATGATCATGATGGACCAATCACTGGAGAAGGATATCATGTTTTATAAAGTGGAAGTTCAGAGAAAAAGGAAGATCCACAACAAGATGGATTGGCCCAGTGGAAGAATCAGTGAGCTCAAATGTAGCAATGATTGTGAGGGTGGCACATGATTGGGCAGTGTTTCATTCTGTTGTGCATAGTGTCACTATGAGTCAGCACCAACTCAATAACACCGAACAACAATGACATTCGATCTATATGCTGAGCAAAAAATTTGATAAAGTTGGTCATATAAAGAACAATGTAGCATCCTTTTTGTAGGAAGGTTCATTAACAGCCTGTGATATGCAGATGATACAAGCTTGCTTTCTGAAAGCGAAGAGGACATAAAATAGTTTTGCATGAAGATCAAAGAACACAGTTTTCTTTATGGGCTGTACGTCAATGAAAATAAAACAAAAGTCCTTACCATTGGACCAATAATTAACATCATGATTAATGAAGAAAAGACTGAATATGTCAAAAACTTCATTTTGTTGGATACACTATCAACATTCAGGGCAACAGAAGTTAAGAAATCAATCCATGTATTTCACTTGCAAATCTGCTGCATAAGACTTTTTTGATGTGCTCAAGATCAAAGACATCAGTTTTAGTACACCTGACCTGAGCCATGGTATATTCAAAGTCTTGTATGAATGTGAAATTCTCCAAAGAATAAGGAAGATCTGAGAAGAAGTGATGCATTGAGTATGGTGTTCAAGAAGACTACTGAAAGTACCATGGTTGTCAGAAGATCAAACTGAAGTTGTTTGAAGATATAAAGCCAGAATGCTCCTTAGAAGTGAGGAAGGCAAGACTTTATCTCTCATACTTCGGAAATATTGTTAGGATGGACCAGTCTCCAGAGAAGGATATCATGCTTGGTAAAGTGGTGGATCAACAAAGAAGAGGAAAACTCCCAGTGAGATTGATTTGCCCAGTGGTAGCAGCAATGGGCTAAAGAGGGGCAATGATTGTGAGGATGGTGCAGTACTAGGAAGTGTTTCATTCTTTTGTGAACAGGATTGCTATGAGTCTCCATACCAAACAATAGCAACAAGAAGATAGGATTCATATATTTTTTGGTTGCATCTTTTGTATTGCATCTTCTGCTTATCTTTGTCACTGTGACTATCATTAAGTGACTAGGTCATTATTATTCCTTTGTAATATTCTGTCTCTTATTTCAAAATGAAGAGTTTTATCCTTCTTACCCAATATAAAATTAATATTTGATTTATAATGAGTTTCCCCCATTTTATCTGTTCTCTTTTATGTACAGATATTGTCATTCTGAATTGAGAACTCTTGATGACTTTGCTGGGTTTTCCTCCTTTGTGGACATTGATTTTATTTTTTTGGCTTTTATCTGTACATTTTCCTCACAATAAAATTCTTTCCTGCATAGCATCTATTTATAACAACATATTCATAAAAGACAAAATATTTCTTGTCATTTCACTATCCTCTTTGGTGATATTGCTGGATGTTATTCAAGTCAATTCCAACATCTAGTGACCCAATGTGATGGAGTTCAATTACCTATAGAGGTTTATTGGATATATTCTTTGTAATCTTTGTACTCCTTAATCCTCTTATCTATTTATGTATCTATACATCTATTTTCAATTCTTACACAACTCTCTGAGTTTATTAAATTTGAGATTTTTAATAGCTTCTTCATTTTAATGAAAAGTGTCCTTTTCTACAGGTGTTTATAGATGTTTTTTATATACATTCATAACCTGGTTACCCTGAATAGTCTTTTCTTATGTAAGAAAGCAGGTCTGTTCTGTGATTACAGGTCTCTTCTGATATTATTGTATTAAAAGAACTACATTTCTAGTTCTAGAGTCATGATGCAATTGAACTGGTTAACATTAGAAAATGTAAAAGATTCTAAAGTGTGTACATGTTAATTTTATTATTAGTCGTTAATTTTGAACATGTGCTATGTCACAGGCAACTTATTAGAGCTTGAATATTTCTAACAATCTTCATAAATAAGTTTTTCCTAAAGATTTTGTTGGCAATCATACTTACAAATATAATTAATCTCAATAGTATGCTAAGAAAATTCATGGCAAAAAGGGTGGTGAAAAAAATCTCTGGAGGTTGAACTCACCAGTCTCCTAAGGCTCATCAGAGGTATAATGACCCTGTGTCCTTCAGAAAATCATCAGGTTTTTTAGAGAATCAAAGCACAGAATTGTCCAAATAATTTAAAGGAGCTGTTCTGACTCAATCAGGACTGGAACTTGAAATATTCTGAAGAAGACATGATTAAGATCACTAAATATTCCAAGGGGCAGAGAATTGTCAATTGTCTATGTATAGGAAAATAATCCTCACAACTCAGTTATCAGGTATTGTTTTTACTTGCTTAGAGCTTAAATATGTTAACTATATAAAAATAAACAAACAAACCACTGCCATAGAATTGATTCAAGCTTATAGTGAGCCTATATGACACGGCACACAGCCATCAGCCATAGGACAGAGTAGAACTGTTCCATAGAGTATCTGAGGCAGCAGATCTTTACAGAAGCAGACTGCTTCAACTTTCGCTCATGGAATGGCTGGTGGGTTCTAGCCACCCATATTTTGGTTAGAAGCCCTATGCTTAACCCATTGCATTGTTAGGAATCCTTGTAACTATGTTGTTGT
>NW_006409201.1:167644-173379 GCF_000296735.1 Chrysochloris asiatica | reverse complement strand
AGTCTGTCGCATTAACCCACAGCGCCACACCAGGACTCCATAGTTGACTGAAATTGTTGTTATTGTTAAGTGCCATCGAGTCTGTTCTCACTCAAAGTGACCCTGTATAGGGTTTCTGAGAGCAGTTGGAGAACTTGGATCAAACCCACCAGTCTGCTCCTGGAAACCCTATACAGCATCGCTATGAGTCCAAAAAGACACCCCGGAATTTAACAAAAGCAACAGTGTTAAAAGAGGGAAATTCATCATCATTTTATACTGAATAACTGTCAAATACAGAGAACTTGTATATTGAGGGTTAGACACTAGACTTAAAAGTTTGTTATAAGAAAAATGCAAATTGGTTTATAAGAAGGAAGACAATGTAAGAGTGCTGGTGGAATCAGTAATGAATATCACAAATTATGACTCAGTAACACCAAATCTATATTATTTATTGCAGAGTTTTTGGGGAAAGTATGCCTCATAGAAAGGAAAATTAGGTCTTAAATTTGTGTATGTATTTGCTGAGTTAATTAATTGTTCATCTGAAGAATAGCTTACTCATTCACTTTTCATATATTATCTTAGAGCAATTTTGAATTACAGAAAAATTTACAAAATTTACAGTTATTTTTAATGTCTCTATAGTTTAGCTTTTTCCAAAATGTCATGAAATTAATAAATGAATCATAATGTATACATATTTTTCAAACTGACTTTTGTCATATAGAAATATGCATTGAAAAAGTTTCTGTGTGTCTTTACATAGCTTGATAGTTCATTTACTTTTATTACTGAATAGTGTACCATAATTTGTTTATCCATTCACTTATTGAGGAAAATTTTGTTTGCTCTCAAAATCTTGCTGCTTCACTGAAAAAGTTTTTATTTTGTTTTTAAAGCATTTGCTTAAGTATAAAATTTTTGAAGTACCTTAAATAACTGAAATGGGAGTTTATCACCAATCAATAAATTGAGATAGATTGCCTAAACAGAAACATAATTATGAGTGGCTGCAGCTATACGTAAAAATAATTATCATTGTTATTATAGATCACATAGCAAAAAAAAAATTAGTAGTAATTAATTAAAAACATTATGATGGTATAGAAAAAATTAACAATTAAACATATCAACAAGATAACAGCAAAAATTAGGGTGCTATTGTTGAATCTACTTAGATGCAAACAAATACCTCATGTGACTAGATATGTAGGTTTGAAGGCTTAGTGTCATGGTTTTGTGTGTCTAACAGTATTTGACCTAACTTTGTTTTTAGATTATTTAGTTTACCATCCTTCCTGTCCTCCAAGGTCAATGCATAGTGTTAGGCCCTTAAAAAAGTGTGAGGGGCCATCCAAAATATCACAGTTACTCTCAATTTGCCTTTATCAGAAGTGATAGAAAGAGTCCCAGAAAATAAAGAAGGAACTAGACTCTGAGGATTACTGTCTCCTTTCACATTAAAAAAAAAAAAAAATCTGGATGATACTAGGCTAGCATAACTGAACATTTTGATCAAGGACTACTCAGTGAATGAATTCTGTTCAAAAGGATGGGAATATGCATTGGAATCTGTTACTCTGAAGTTTTATTTAGAGCCTTGAAATGAAATTATCCCTGAATTCATCTTCAAACTAAGTAAGTGTTTAGCTGCTGTATTAACTAGAATATTCAACTTTGAGCACTGCATTTAAAATTAAAGAAATCAGTTTGAGGATTAAGATACACCTGACACAATTAATATTTTTAATTGCCTCATATGCATGTAAAAATAGGGCAATAAATAAGGAAGACAATAGAAGAATCAATGCATTTAAACTATGGTATTGGAGAAGGATAATAAAAGTACCATGGTTTGCAAGAACAAACAGGACTGTGTTGGAAGAATACACTCAGAAAGTCCCTTAGAAGCCAGGAAGACTTAGTCTCTCACACTTAGGACATGATATCAGGAGGGACCAGGGATCTATTTTCTGGAGCATCAGAAAAATAGAGGAAGACCCTCAAAGAGATTAATTAACATAGTGACAGTGTCAATGAGCTGAAATGTAACAACAGTTGTGAAGATGGCACAGGGCCAGGTATTGTTTCTTTCCATTGTGCATGGTGGCACTAACTTGGTAATACCTGTGATAACAAAATTAGATGATCAAACTGACAACAGTAACTTTAATGCATAGATGAGCAGTTTATGGGCTTCCTTTGAAAGTTACTGTTTTTCAGATAGGTGTCTTATATGTAAGTCCAAGTAATATCATAATTGTTGTTGTTAAGTGCCTTTGAATTAGTTCCAACGTATAATGATCCTGTACAGACTTTCTGAAACTTTAAATCTTCAAGGGCACATAAAGCGTCATGGAGTCGCTTGTGGGCTCAAACCGCTGATCTTGTGATTCACAGATCAGTGCTTATTGTATGGAGCCGTCTTACTCCCCACAATTACATATTCCAAATTCAAGTGAATTAAAAAATTAATATTTGGAAAAGAATTATTAAATTGGAAAAAAAATCATGCTAACAGGAAATGCATCATGGAAAGTATATGTACTTTATCTGAGTTTAGGATGTAGATTTAAAAAATTATTTTATTTTCAAAAGGGATAGAAAATGTGTATAAAAATAAGTTTGAACAAAATCCTATCTATGCATTAAGTACACATATTATTAAGAAATTATAATTTTAGGTGAGTTAAATATCAAATATTTATTTGCCTATTGAAAAAAAATCCCCTGGGTGGCTCAAAAGGGCTGTGCGTGGCTGCTGACTTAAAGATTTCTGTCTGGAACCCACTCCTTGGAAGAAAGTGAAAGAAATGGCTTGACAATATGCTTCTGTAAAGAGCACAGCAAAGAAAACTCTATGGAACAGTTCTATTAAGACCTGGGATCAGCACCAGTTCAAAACTACTTAAAGGTAAGACACAGCAACATCCACTAAAAAGTCAAATTAAGGCAGTAAGTCTTTTGTACAATTATTGTTTTACTAGGGGATTTGAGAAAGGCAATGTCAATGAAATTAGCCTGAATTGTTAGATTTTTCAGATACTGTGACCTAATATAATCTAAGTTTAAGACATCACCCCAAGGATACGAGTGAATTTTAATGCATATGTGAACAGTTTTTTTAAGACATATATTTGACAAGCAAAAACAAGTTTAGTGGTGTCTTTTAGCGAATATAGTTTGATAGATAATGACGATCTTTTTTTCTTTTAAATCACTTCATATACTTGAAAAATTACACCGGAGACTTTAAAAAACAATCTATGCCTCTACAGTAAAGAAAAAATGACCAGAAAAGTTTTGAAGTTCAATATATATGATTCAATTTGGGTAAAAAACACTCTCAAAAGTTGCACAGTCATTCTTGTTATTCAAACTCTTTTCAGAATTACATAAAGTTGAGTTGTGTAGACTATTTATAGCCAGTAGCAAAAGGAGAGTCTATTGCACAGCATTATCAGGGAAGGTTTGAATATGCAATTGCCTTTACTACAAAATATTTAGGAATGTACGATGGACACTTTCCAGAAAGTTAATAGAAGAGTAAGAAATGGTATTATTTTGGATAGTTTAGTTTCTCTGATTATCTTATCCTAAAATTAGTGAATTCAGCAGATTCTGAGATAATGAACTAAACTCATTATATCTATGTTCCAGTGGATTTTTCACTGAGTTTTGTTATATCTCAGTTATTGTTCTTACATCAATTGTGAATGTATTAACAGGTAGAAAACTAAGTGAACCCACAATACTCATTTGAGTCCAACTATGAGAAACATCAAGGAGCTCTGGTAGCATAGTGGTTACGAATCGGGCTGTGAAACGCAAGGTCAGCTGTTCCAAACTACCAGCTATTCCGTGGGAGAAAGATGAGGCTTTCTGCTCCCGTAAAGATTTACAGCCTCAGAAACTCTGTGCAAGGTCTCTGTGCATGAGTCAGAACCTACTCCACGGCACATAACAACAACAAATGAGAAACATCTCCTCTTTTTTTCTAATACAGGTAGCCCTGCTTTTAGAAAGATGGTTTTAGATCACTTCATGTTTACAAAAGACCTACATCATTGTATCTTTTGTTAGCCAAGAGAAATCTGAAGGGGATTTTTGTTTTTATGGAAAAAGGAGAAAAGAGGAATGCATTCAGTGCTTGTTTTGTAGTGAGTCATTAAAAAAGTAGTGTGCTCACTGAGCAGCAAGAAATGGCATCACAAGCTCCATCTCAGGAACTACAGTCAGTGTCTCAGCATCAAACTGCTATTGTTTTGAACTCTGTCTATGAACATTATTAATTAGAGTTATTTTATATTTTATGTGTTATTTGACATGATTTAGAAGATAATTTCTTAGGCTGAGAATGCTAAAATTTCTCACATGTAAATTAATGGTAATTGTTTCTTTGCTTTTTGTCATTTTTACTTGTTGTTAAGTGCCTTCAAGTCAGTTCTGACTCAAAGCAAACCTATACAGGATTTCTGAGGAGCAGAATGGCTGCTGAATTTGAACTGCCAACCTTTTGGTTCAAACTGAATTTGTGATACAGTGCATTATCCTACAATGACACACCTGGGATGTTTTTGTTTGTTTGTTTTCGGGGGTAGTGGGCGAGGAATACTCTAATTGCACATAGCAGGGTAAACCTGTAATCCCATGCCTAAATCTTCCCATTTTCACTTTATCTACGGAAAGTGTTTTGATTCTTCCTCTAATGCATTTGCAACAACATTTTTTCCCCCTTTTTCTTATGAATCCAGGAGCATTGTAACATATTAGCAGATATGGACAACCTTACCATCGTCACAGAATTCATCCTTATGGACATCTCAAGCTCTAGGGAGTTCAAAGTCTTACAGGGTCTTCTTTTCTTAGTGATTTATCTGGGATCCCTGGCTGGAAATCTTCTGACTATTACCATCATTGTGATAGACCCACATCTTCACTTTCCAATGTATTTCTTTATAGCCAATCTATCTTTCATAGATTTTTGCTATATTTCAGTTACTGTTCCTAAATCAATTGTGAATTCCTTATCAGGTAGTGAATTGATTTCTCTTCCAGCATGTGGTACCCAAATATTTCTGCTTCTTCTCTTGGGGGCCACAGAATTGGCATTTCTTGTAGTGATGTCCTATGATCGCTATGTTGCCATCTGTCACCCACTACACTATGGGCTCATTGTCACTCCACGTATGTGTGCCCAGGCAGCAGGGGGATCCTGGATCAGTGGGCTCATCTATTCAGCAATGCATACAATTAGTATATTCAGACTTCCCTTCACAGAGTCCAATGTGGTCCATCAATTTTTCTGTGACATTGCTCAAATTTTGATAATTTCATCCTCAGATGTGCAGTTTTCTGAGTCTGTTCTCATTGCTATAAGTTCAAATATACTTTTAGTATGTTTTGTCTTTTTGTTTACATCATATGTTAATATATTTTCAACTGTGCTTAAGATGCGTTCTGTGGAAGCCCGTAACAAAGCTTTAATCACCTGTGCCCCACAGCTAGCGATTGTCATTCTATTTATAATTTCTGTGTTGACTGCTGTCTTAGGTCCCCTCTCAAATAAGGCATCTCTTAAAAATCTTCTCATTGCCATGTTCTACACCATGGTTCCACCATTTACAAACCCCATCATTTTCAGTTTGCGGAACAGGGAGATTAACATCGCTTTCAGAAGAATATTCAATAGATATTTTGACTTCTCAAATAGACATTGCCTTGGCTAAATATATATATATATATATATA
>NW_006409201.1:165526-167544 GCF_000296735.1 Chrysochloris asiatica | reverse complement strand
TTAAATTTTTAAAGTATTGTAACTTCATTATTTTGTTCAAAAGAAAACAAAATGGCCCAATCTTCAAATATATAAGTCATAATCATTCATTTGCATTTGTTTCTTAAGTAAATATTGTTACTACTGCAAGTTATTGTGTGCTTAATACAGGAGTCCTGATTTAATACTGCATTAAAAGCACGAACCTCAAGGTCAGTTTTAACTTAAAGATCAGCAGTTCAAATGAACTAGTTATTCCTTGGAAATCCTATACAGGGTTTCTATGAGTTGGAACTGACTCAACGGCAGTTAACAACAACAAAAATCTATAATATAGCATGAGACACTTTTTAATTACCTTCTGAACGTATCTGGCCATAGATCTATTTATGTTGCTATCATTATTACCTTTTTCATATGTGGGTCATAATATACTTTAAAAGTTAAAGAAACATAGGCATTGGTACTCAGAAAAAAAAAAAAATCAAAAAACTTTGGTGTTCACACTGGCTTTAAAAAATGAATTAATAAATATAGTCAAGCAACAACGAAAAAAACAATAGTAGTTTAAAATACACCAACAACCAAATCTAGGGAAGGAGTAGGATTTGACTTGATTTTTATAGTTGTCACATTATACTATATTCTAAAGTTCAACCAAATGTTGCAAAGCATGAAGAAAACAAGAATGCATGGTCCATTCACAATAAAAACAGTATTAACAGAAATTGGGCTTGGACGTAAGATAAACAGACATACCTATTGGTTGACAAAGACTTTAAATAAACTAAATATTGTAACAAGCTAAAGAGATCAATCATTGTTATTAGAAGTCCTCCAGTCACTTCAGACTCATAGTGACCCTATATAGGACTTTGAGGATGTATATCTTTATGGAAGCAGAAAGCCTCATATTTCCCCCAGATAGAAATTGGTAAGTTTGAACTACTGATGTTGTGATTAGCTGTCCAGTGTTTATCCTACATCACTATCAGCATTTCTAAAATAAATCAGCTGAATAACATAAAAACAAGTGGTGGTATGCTGTGACGATGTTTCCAATTGATAGAGGCCCTGCATAGGGTTTCCAAGACTGTAAATCTTGAAGGGAGCATAAAGCCTCATCTTTCTCCCATGGAAAGGCTGGTGGCATCGGACTACTGACCTTGAAGTTAGCAACCTGACTCATAACCACTATACTACCAGAGCTCCTTTCATAACCAAGGAGAAACTATAAATAATTAGACAGAGATTTTTAAAGGAAACCAAAGAGAAATTGTGTAGTTAAAAATGTATAAAACCTGATTAAAAAATAAATAAATAAACAAAAATCTAGAAGAGTTCATTTTCAGAATAAAGAAAAAAAAAAGAGTAAAGAAAAAAATGAATAGACGAAAAGAGCACAAAATACCCTCCAGTATATTATATTGGATGGCAGTTCTGGAAGGAGAGGAAAAGAGTAAAGAAGCAGAAAGACTCTATGAAGAACAAAAATTTAAACTTATCAAATTTGTTAAAAGATATGTATCAACTCTTCAAAGAGACTTGGCAAACACAAAGTGAGATGTTATAGTTGTTGTTAAGTGCGAACTCTATACAGATTTTTCAAGGAAAAGCTGGTGAATTTAAATGACCAACATTGTGGTAATTTTTCCAGTGTTGACCCAACAATGACACTCCAGGATTCCATAGAGTCACAGAAATAAATCCAAGATTCATAATATTCAGAATGTCAAAAGGCAATGACCAAGACAGAATCTTAAAAGCAAGGAGTGAAACACTTTATTGTATAAAATTTCCATAACAATAAAAGAAAAACTGTCATCAGAGGCATAGGTACCAGAAAACAATTTGAAGGCATAATTAAGTTCTGAAAAATATTAAAACAAAAATCCAAAAGCTATCAATACAAAATTTGCATATGACAAAACTATTCATCAAAAAACTACTCATCACTTATAATGAAGCATTAAAGACAATGCTAAAGGGAGTCATCCAGGCTACAAGGCCAGTGCACTAGGCTGTGCTGTTGTTGTTAA
>NW_006409201.1:163604-164242 GCF_000296735.1 Chrysochloris asiatica | reverse complement strand
GCTATAGGTCAGTAATCCACTGGATGACACTTAACAACAACAACATTCATTGATAGATAAAGGCATAGCTTTCAAGTTCTTTATAGTTAAAGGTATGACTTTACTTAACTTCCCTAGCATAGTTTATTAAATGTATTAAACAATTTTAAAGCAAGTAGACACTTCATTACTTATACACTCTATATTCACTAGAATACCCTTCTGAATTTGTTTTTAATTGAGCATTTCAAAACTGTGTTAAAAATTAATCTAATATGTATTAATATATATGCACATCCTTGGGATTATATAAACAACTTAATTTCTATTTAGACACACAAAATATATCAAGTTTATTTTTATCAATATTGTATTCCTCAAATTCTTCGTAAAAAATAATTTAAAAAATATTCAAAACACTTACCTCTTTAATTTAGTTTGAAAGTAAATGTTGTTTTCTTGTTCTGTCTAGTCAATACTGATGTATGTTGACACCAGGTCTTATGGAATGGAACTTTCAGAGTAAAACTTTATAGGGTTTTCTTGACTGCATTGTTATTGGAAGCAGATTATCAAGCCATTTCTTCCACAATATGTCATTTGATTTCTACTTCCATGAGTCATGATTGTGGATCTAAGTAAAATTAAATATTTGGCAA
>NW_006409201.1:159972-161849 GCF_000296735.1 Chrysochloris asiatica | reverse complement strand
AGAACGCCTCATCTTTCTCCCACGGAGCCGCTGGTAGTTTCGAACTGTTGGCCTTAAGGTTCGCAGCCCGATTCGTAACCACTACGCTACCAGAGCTCCTTCCCAGTAGGGGTATGGAAATTATCCAGTCACTGACAGAACTGTATCTCATGACAGATCTTGAATATTCTTTGGACAACGAATGTGACACCATTTCGCTTCAATTTATCTTTCTTCTTATAGTAAAACATATGATTGTCTGATTCAAAATGGCCATTATCAGTTCAATTCAACTCATTAATGCTTTAAATATCAATGTTTATGCTTTCATTTCATTTTTTCATTACTTTCAGTTTTTTTAGATTTATATATTTTTGCATCTCACCTTTTGATTATTAATAGATGTTTGTAGCTTTTTCTTCATATTTTAAGTTGTACCCCATCAACAAAAAGGTCCTAAAAACTTTTCTCTATCAACATAAATTATAAAGATCAACGCCACTCTAAGGAGGCAATTCTTCCCCTGTTGTCTTTTGAATGCCTTCCAAACTGAGGGACTCATCTTCCAGCATGATACCAAATATTATTCCACTGCTATTATAAGGTTTTTAGTGGCCAACTGTTCAGAACTTTTCTGTCTCTCCTTATTCCTACTCTGAAAGTTCTGATGAAACCTGTCCACCATGAAAGACCCTGCTGGCATTTAAAATATCATTAGCATAGCTTCCAGCATCTCAGCAACAAATAAGCAGAACTAACTGACATAGAATGGTGTTTTTTCTCTTACTTAACAAATACTGGATGCCCTGAGGATTTTCTGAGCCATTATGATAACCTCTGTATGAGGGAATAGAGGAGAAACATCTACAATTGAGCTTTTATTTCTAGACTTTCTTCATCGCTTCTTCGTCTCTTGTCCAGTCTGCATCTCTCTAGGGTGAAGCTATTAGATATTAATAAGAATATCCAAAGAATTGCAAAATTGACTTATTTTCTAATAATTGCCTATGAAGGTGGTTCTTAATACTCTGAGGTTACCTTCAGTTTGCTTGTGCTCTTTAAAAAAAAAGAAAACAAAAAAAACCTATCATAAATTTGTACCCATTTCCTTTAGTTTTCTTTATTTTGTGGTCAATATTTGGCTTTAAATCTCTGGTAATTAACTTTAAACTATATATGACTTTCTCTCATTGAGCAATTTTACGTTCTTAAGAAAATGGAATTTTGTTAGCAGTTACACATTTTTTTTTAAAGGTTACTGTCATGTTAATAATATATATTTGTAATCATACATGAAATTAAGAATCTCCAATAATCTAGAAAAAAACTAAAAATATTTATGTTTTGTTGCTTAAGAAAAAAAATATGTGAGCTCATTGCTATAAAAACATTATTACAGATCTAACTAATCTCAAGAGTATAGGCAAATAATTCTTATGAAACAAGATTTAGGAAGGGTTTGCCTCCGTGGATGCACAGATCACTGGAACTCATCACAGGTTTGTCCCATATATGTCTTTTCTAAAGAAAACACACATTTCTAAAGAATCCAGACTCAGAGTATTGATATGCCTAAAAATCAAATGTAAAACTTCCTGAAAAGTGACTGCAATTTTATGAAGTGAAGAAGCAAGCTCAAGGAATTTTCAAGCCTAAGTTTTGCAAAATAAATATTCTATCCTGAAAAGAGTTTTCAAGGAGTAGCTGCTGGGCTTGAACCTCCAGTCTTGCTGATATTAGTCCAATGCTTACCCTACAATACCAGAGCAGAGTCTTTTAAATTACTAGTGAATATTTCACTGAAAAAGCAGAGAAATGTGTCAAGAATATAAGCATATGTCAAATGCCTGCCCCATATAATAAATTTATATTAGTAAAATGGTTGATTGTTTTAATTC
>NW_006409201.1:156805-157407 GCF_000296735.1 Chrysochloris asiatica | reverse complement strand
ACCATCAACATTCATAGAAGCAGTAGTGAAGAAATCAATTGACACATTGCACTAGGAAAATCTGCTGCACAGGACTGCTTTGAAGTGTTCCAGAAAAAAGATTTCAATTTGAGGACCAAGGTGTGACTGATCAAAGCCACAGTATTTTCAATGTATGTGAAAGTTGGACAATAACTAGGGAAGATCATAGAAGAATCAATCCATTTGAGTTATACTGTTGAAGAAGAATATTAAAGTATCACAGACTTCAAGAAGACCAAACAGATCTGTGCTGGAAGAAGTACAATCAGAGTGCTCCTTAGAAGCCAGGATGACAAAACTTCATCTCTCATACCTCAGATATGTTATTAGCAAGGGCCAGTCCTTAGAGAAAGATATCATGCTAATTAAAATGGTGAGTCAGCAAAAAAGAGGAAGAACACCAAAGAGATGCAGTAGCAATGGGCTTAAGCATAGCACCAACTGAGAATGCTATAGGTCTGGGCAATGTTTCATTCTGTTATGCATATGATCGCTATGAGTTGATACTGTCTTGACATCTCAGAACAAAAACAACAATGGCTAATTGTTGTGAATATTTCTACATATTTTTGTTGGCTCTC
>NW_006409201.1:149556-155860 GCF_000296735.1 Chrysochloris asiatica | reverse complement strand
TTTGGTAAAGTGAAGGGTTTGAGAAATAGAAGATCCCCAGTGGGATGGATTGGCACAGTGGCAGCAACAATGGGCTGACATGTAGCAATGTGAGATTGGCGCAGGATTGGGCAGTGTTTTGTTCTGCTTGTCTAAGGTGGCTATGAGTTGGTATAGACTCAATGGCACCTAACAACAACAGCAGCAACAGTAACATTCATTTAGCTGGTATGGGGCTGGAGGATATTCACTGGACTACTAACTAAAAGGTTGGTGATTCAAACTGATCAGTAGCTCCTCGAAATCCCAAACAATATCATTCTGAGACAGAACCAACTCAACAGCACTTAATAACAACAACAAAAAAAAACATGAATTTGAATTTGTTGTGTGAGTATGCTGTAAGGAATATGTTCTGTTTCAATCTTCTGCACGTGGATATCCTGTTTTCCAGGTGTAGAGCTATAGATTAAACACTGAACTGCAAGGTCTGTGGTTCAAACTCACCAACCACTCCTCAGAAACCCTATTTAGGTTTGCTTTGAGTCTGAATCAACTAGACATCACTTAACAATAACAACAATCATTGAAGAAGGAGCCCTGGTGGTACACCAGGAGCCCAATGTGTTACGAGTTGGGCTGCTAATTGCAGGTCAGCTGTTCAAATCCACCAGTACTTTCACCAGACAAAAAAGAGGTGTTTTGTTGTAATAAAGATTTTTTTTTTTTTTTCCTTCTGCGTAGTGTACTTTATTGATGGTACATGACAAGACTGGGCTCTCAAAGTCCCTCCCCTTCTCCTGGAGGTCTGGATGGAGACTAAGGATGGGAGCTTCTTAGTGTGTAGGGGGATTAGGGTTGGGGTAAAGACTCCCAGCAGCTGAGGGCCACTCTCTTCCTCTAGTTCTGTTGTTGGGGCTGGTGGTCCAGGGGGCTCTTATTCTTTGGAGGGCATGTGGACCATAAGATCCACCACACTGTTTGTTGCTGAGCCAAATTCATTGTCATACCCAGAAATGAGCATGACAAAGTGGCAGTAAAATGCAATGCTAGCCCCAGCATCAAAGGTGGAAGAGTGAGTGTCACTGTTAAAGTCACAGGCATTGACCCGGTCTTCATTGTAACCCAGGATGCCTTTTAGGGGTCCATCTAATGCCTGCTTCACCACCTTCTTGATGCCATCGTATTTGACAGCTTTCACCAGGTGGCAGGTCAGGTCCACGATAGACATGTTAGGAGTGGGGACACGGAAGGCCATGCCAGTGAGTTTCCCATTCAGTTCAGGGATGGCCTTGCCCACAGCCTTGGCAGCACAAGTAATTGCAGGATGATATTCTGGGCAGCCTCACAGCCATCACGCAACAGTTTTCCAGAGAGGCCATCCACAGTCTTCTGAGTGGCAGTGATGGCATAGACTATGGTCATGAGTTCCTCCACAATGCCAAAATTGCCATGGATGACCTAAGCCGGGGGTGTGAGACAAACAGTTGGTGGTGCATGAGGCATTGTTGACAATCTTGAGGGAGTTGTCATACTTCTCATGGTACAAGTCCATCACAAACATGGGGGAATCAGCAGAAGGGGCAGAGATGATTACCCTTTTGGCACCACCCTTCAAGTGAGCCCCAGCCTTCTGCAAGATTGTGAAGACACCGGTGTCCTCTACAACATATTCAGCACTAGCATCACCCCACTTGATGTTGGGGGAATCTCACTCCTGGAAGACAGAGATGGGCTTCCCATTTAAGATAAGCTTCCCATTCTCAGCCTTCACAGTGCCATTGAGCTTGCCATGGATGGAATCATACTGGAACATGTATACCATGTAGTTGAGGTCAATGAAGGAGCCATTGATGGCAACAACTTCTACTTTGCCAGAGTTAACAACAGCCCTGGTGACCAGGAGTCCAGTATGGCCAAATCCATTGATTCTGACCTTCACCATCCTGCCTCTGTGATGAGGCTAGTACTGTAAGAGAAGCTGCAGCTGCCTATTGAACAGAGAGGAGAAGAAAGCCTGTTGTAATAAAGATTTATAGCATCAGAATTATAACACTTAATAACAACAACAGCAACTTATTATAACATGTTTAAACAGACCTACTTTGTGGCACTAAGAAGGCCATGAGTATAGTTTGAAAAGAGCCTCTATCAAAACAATATGAATTTCATTAAAAATTAATCACGAGCAAGAATCCAATTTATGGGGAACCTTGCATGGAAGAGTGGTAAAATCATTTAAGCTTTATAAAATTTTTATGCTGAAAGAAATCAGCAATTTATTAATGGATAGTTTGTTTTAAGAAGGGGGGTTGAGACAATTTTGAAGATAAGTTCCCAGTGGCAGAACTTCCTCATCACTTTGGCCTGTGTTCTAGTTTTACAGGATCAACAATTAACAGTAGAAACTATAGCCAACATCATTGCCATCTCTGATGTTCCAGATAGCAGAGTTCTGACTGAAAAATTAAAGTACAGCAAACATCAGCAGGTGCCAAAGCTATTAGGACTACATAAACTAAGCATAGTAGGAGAGGTTTCATTGGAAACTTTAAACAAGTAGGGACATGATTCTAATGTTTTATTTTTTGTTATTTTGGATGAATTACATAGGAGATGAAGCATAGCTATACCAATAAGATCCTGAAGACAAAGCACAGTTAACACAATAGCTTCCCCTTAGGGGTATTGCTTAGAGTATGTCACTTCTAGCAGAATAATTGTGCTATCCATTTTGAGGTTGGTATTTGAACATAACTGTATTTCTCTTGTATCAGGATACATTTTATAGTATGAATTATAAAGAACAAAGCTCTCAAATCCATATGTAAATATAGTTCAAATATGATAACAAAATCTAACAGCTGTCTCAATTATGATTCAACAACACTTTATAAACTAACAATGTATTTATCATGTAAAAACCAAACCAATACAGGGATATTTGTTGCTTCATTTTTTTATATAATTATTTCAATATTCAATATTATGGTACTACCTGATAGATTTCAACAGCTATTCATAAGCTCTTCTGTGGCTAACTATTAAAAAGTAGTCTGCCATTCCTTCTGACTAGTCTATCTTAGTCTGGAAGCTCAGCTGAAATCTTTCCAACATGGGTTTACCCTGCTATTATTTAAAATACCAGTGGCATAGATTCGAGAATCACAGCAACACACAAGCTATCACAGTATGTCAAACTAACAGATGGGTGATGGGTCTACATTTAACACAGAAAATATAGTTCTTAAAATTAATTCACTGTCTTCTCCAATGTTAAAGAGTAAGTGATCTTTTACATTCTGTATACATAACATAGATTCAAATTCTGTAGTTTTTTGGTTTCAGAATTATATAAAAATGATATTTCAATACCAGGGTATATGAAAGTTAATTGAGAAGCAAATGTGAAACATTAAAATTTAAGTGAGTGAGCTTTTATTTTATACATTATTTAAATAAAATTTGCTGAAATTATGTTAAGAAATATTACTTTTTGTACAGAATGCACGTTAGACCCATTAACAAAAAAAAAAATGTCACATAACTTCTGAAAAATCAAACATACTAAATCTTTTTAAACAATCAACCTGTTTCAAAAAAATCTATCATCAACCTACATTGTTACTGGTCCTGCATGGTTGCAGGAAACAGAACAGGAAATAAATAAGACATTTTAGTTGGATTGATAGACAATAAATAAAATCAATTAATTAAAAAAGTTGAATTAATTACATGTTGATGAATGGCAGAATACAAATCAAATGCAAAGACAGGCTAATGCATGATTGTTTTGGGAGAACAGTCAATTTTACTTTGAAATAGTAGGTGTCAACCTATTGTCATTGAGTTGATTCTGGTTATAGGGGCTCCAAATTAGAGAATAGAACTTCCCCCACATGGTTTCTAAAACATTAATCTTTATAGAACCTGATCACTATTTCTTTTTCATTTGTAGAAGCTTCTGGGTTTGAATAACCAATCTTTTGGTTAGTAGTCAAACAATTTACTATTGAACCTTCAGCACTCCTTAACTACCAAGTAAAACCCACTGTAAAGATTATGTTTAAGTAGTGATGGAAAGACGTGAAAGGTGAAGCATGCAAGAGATTAGACAAAGAACAGAGTATCCATAAGCATCTGGTCTTACTGCCAGATTCCATTCATTGTGCTCTGGGAAGAAAAATAGTGGGACAAACATGAGTAAGGAAAAGGAGTAAATAAGTAACTAGGCATGAAATTAACAAATGCCTCCATTTATATTCCATGTATGCTTTAGTTTCCCATTATTATTCCCAAGCATGTATTCTTATATTTGTTGGTGTGTACCATTAGGTCAGTTCTAACACACAGTGACCATGTTATAGGGTTTCTGAGTGAGGCTGGTGGAGCTGAATTACCAACCTTGTGATTAGCAGTCCAGTGCTTATCCTACAGCAACCCACCAGGATTCAAGCATGTATTATTGCTCAACAATGCATAGTTTTATTTGCTAAGTTGTCAAGACACTATACCATATGAACAATATGAAAATATTAATTATTTAAGAGCTTCATATTAAAAAGAAATAAAAATTTGTGTCACCTATGAATTAAATTATAATTTTAAAAGGTAAAGAAACTTAAATACACATAAAATTATGTGTATTACATAATTGTGCAAATGATCACAGAATAAGCATCTAGCAATTTTTCTGTAGTTTCTGGTAATCCTGACTTTATGGTATAGGGTTTTTATTTTAAAATATTTGTGATATACATTCAGAAAACTGATATAATTTGTTAATATACAAAAAATTCTGATAGTCTCATCCTTTTAAAATATGTAATTATTAGCTTTTACATATTGAACACAGGAGAAAGATGTGGCTTTCAGCTCCTGAAAGGATGTACACACTCAGAAAATCAAATGTAGGGTTACTATGAGTCAGAACTGACTCCATGGCATTTAAAAACAAGACCATATTGAATAATTGTTAGCTGTAAAAATATATTTTTGTATCTTATATTTTTGGTTAACCTGTAGAAATACGGAGGCACTGCACTTTTATTCTAAGGATCCCTGCAATTACAAAGATACAGTATTATTAGCAATATTTATTGGAAATTATAAAGTTAAAAATAATCAGGAATTTTCTCCTTATGCCTTTAAAACACTCTTCCCCATGACAATAATCAGTCCAGACATTTACTTATCTTCTCATCTGTTGTAGAGGAATATCTTGGATACATTTTGTTCAGTACTAAGTTTTAGAACTAATAATATTATATTGCTGGTGTTAAGTGTTGTAGAGTTGGTTAGAGTTCAAGGCGAACCTCTATATGAGTAATGCAGTATCTCCACATGATTTACAGCCACAGAAACTCTATACAAAGTTCGCTGAGTAAGAACTGACTCAATGGCACTTAACAACAATATGTATATGAGGAGTCTTAAAAATATGTTACCATACAGAACACCTTTATCTTATTAAATTCTGTATATAAATGAGGATTCTAAACTGTAGCAACATTTGATATCCTAATATGTAATATAATATGATTGAGTAAGATGAAATCTGGAAATGCAAATATGTAAGCAGTAAGCATTGGTAAAGTGCTTCGTAACAAGGAGGGTCAGTGAAAAAGAGAAGTATCCCCAATGCACAGTGGCAGCAGCAATGAGCTCAAATGTAGCAAAGATTGTGAGATTGAAACAGGACTAGTCATTGTTTTGTTCTGTTGTGCAAAAGTTCGCAATGAGTCATTACCAAGTCTATAGCAACTAACAACAACAAGGCTGTGATAATTAGGAAAAACTTTGTGTGCATACAATTCCAAAGGTTATGAGCTAGATTTCTTGAATGAGTTCTTGGTCTTCAGTCATTTACTGTTGTTGTTAAATGCTGTTGAGTTGATTATGACTCATAGCATCATTTGTAGGGTTTCTGAGAAGTGACTATTGAATATGAACTGCTGACCTTGGAGTCAAACCATCCATGTGGTTCAGAACTTGTGCTACAGCATCACATAAAAGCTCTAAGAAGGTTCCGAAAATCATGACAGAAGACCATGGAAAGGTAATAAGTTAAAAAGCGAAACAAAAACCTTTGGGTGTTTGAAGAAAAAAACATATTAGAGAATTTGTACTGGTTTTTAAGCTCAGAGAAAGAATAGGAATATATGTCCTTTTGTTTTGCCTCCTGGAGTTTGAATTGTTATTGTTGTATGCCATAGAGTCAGATCACACTCATAGCAATCCTGTGTAAGGCTTTTTGAGGCTGTACATGTTTGTGGGAATCCTGGTGTGGCATTGTGAGAAAAACACACTCTACCTTCTTTAAACA
>NW_006409201.1:145050-146390 GCF_000296735.1 Chrysochloris asiatica | reverse complement strand
CCTGGCACCCATGACAGGCTGATTAATCTGGATGGGTGGTAATATGTGGCCAGGGCCTACAGGATGCCAGTGGCCTAAGGCCAGACACATATGAATGGGGTTAGTCCAAGTGAGAAGAAAAGATTGAATTTAAGTGTTTTAAAAGGTTCATGTGCTTTACTGCCTTATGGATTTTGTTTTTTCCCGTTTGTTACTGTAAAATAGACATGTATGTGTTATAGGAATGTTGGGAATTATGATTAAAGAGAGCTTGTAAACCTACCTTCAACCTATACTTGAATGCATTTGCTAACATGGGAGTCAGAATTAGCCCAGAAAAAAAATTAGGCTTTGTGCTTTATGCCTTTGTAGAGCATGGGGCCTTACATCAAATTCTGAGTCCCACCTAGAATCTTCAGAGTAGGTACATTTGCACTTGAAAAGACATGCATACAACCCAGAATGGCTAGGAGAACAGCATATTCAAGCAAGGAAGAAAATAAAAGGGACAGCTTGATGTTTTCAATTTAAGAGGCTTCAAGGCAAAGAAAGCCAGCCCTTCAGAGAAAACCTCCTAATACTACTGATGGTAAGGACTTCTGGTAGCATAGTCATTATATGTCAGGCTGCTAACCTCAAGGTCAGCAGTTTGAAATTACCAGAGGTTCCTTAGGAGACAGATGAAACTCTCTGCTCACATAAAGTTTTACATCCTCTGAAACCATATACAGGGTCCCTAAGAGTCGAAAAGGACTTCATGACACACAATCACCACCACTAGAACTGAAGGTTGGAATCCTGGTGTGGAATTGTAACATAATCACTAGACCAAAAGGTGGGTTTGAACTGCAGGTTGGTGGTTCAAATTCACCATCTTATCCTTGGAACTCCTCTACAAGGTCACTATGAGTCGTAATCAACTTGATAGCACTTAACAACTATAGGTTTGAAAGTTAAAGGGAACCAGCAAGTCAGATGCTCACTGGTAATCATTTGGATTTAAGTGTTAATGGAATTTGGGGAAATGTAGCAATGAAGGATGGGGTGAGTTTGGACACGTTGTATTGGTACCCATTGACCTTGAAATAAGAGGAGCAGGAAGGCCAACTGGTCAGAAATTTAAAAATTGTGTTAACCTTTGAGCCCAGTGGTACTGACCTAACCCATGGAGACTAGGACTGAGAGTGAAGGTGCCAGCTGGTTTGATGTGATATGAGCTGTGAGTGAATTCTCAAACATATAGGAGCTCTGTTAGCACAGTGGGGCTAACCTCAGGGCCAGCTGTTCTGTGGGAGAAAGATGAGACTTTCTGCTCTCCTAAAGATTTACAGCCTAGGAAACCCTGTACAGGGTCACTATGA
>NW_006409201.1:137951-140100 GCF_000296735.1 Chrysochloris asiatica | reverse complement strand
TGTACTCTCTGTATTACTATTGTTCATGCATGCAGATTGTTGAGGTCATATAAGTCTCTCAATTATCAGTAGCACACGAAGTTCAGATTCTCAATCTCTGTTGTGTCTTGGTAACACAGAGAGAGATGTTTTTTAAAATTGTGAGACCCTCTGTACAGTAAAAGTTCATGCTCCAGAATTTTTAAAGTCTGTGAAATTATCTACTTATTAGAATTTTTCATAAACCAAGAACAGTATGTTCATTATGGGTACCTCTAGGACCACTGAATCTGCAGAATCATAGTTTCCAAATGACAAAGATGCTGGTATCACCGACCAAATCTGCTACAAAAATGTCTTTTACTCCTTTTTATCTGACACCTTTCACTCATGAAAAACTCAACAAGTATTTGTTGAGGGTTAAAGCTACTATTGGTTTACAATGAACAATTAGATTTTTTTAAGTCCTGCTTTCTCACAGTGGTTCTTTAATACAAGAATTGTTTCATTTCTTTTCATGTTAATAATATTCCAAAAGAATAGGGAGAAATGAACCCAAAATGGACACACCAAAAAGGAAAATCATATATGCCAGAAACAAAAGGAAATAAAAGAAAAAATGAGTACATGAGAGATACAAACAATTATGAAGATTAATGCACACCTTCTCCATAGAACTAGCTTTACTTTGACAAGTGAAATTTGCAATGGGTTAAATAGATTTGAAAGATGGAAAAATAGAGATTGTGTCTGTGACATCTAGCACTAGGACTGCAAACAACTTAGGTAGTTTGTGATTCTTCCAATATTATTTCTTCAAATAAAGGAACAATCTTCCCTAGCTTTATTTGTTTGTTTTATACACAGCTCCCAGTATTTGCAAAGGTTTAGTAAATTAGGCTCATTACAATTATACCTTTGTGCTTGAAATATGACTTTTCCTATTCTTAATTGAGCTATGTAAAAAAAAATAAATGCTTAGCTCTTTTACTATTAATAAATATCTCTGTGGGAAATGGTACAGAACATGACAATTCAATACAACAAAATTCCATAAAATATGCATAAAGTATTGTTACTAAGTGCTGTCGTGTTGGTTCTGATCCACTGATTAACCTACAGCACCACACAAGGACTCTGAACACAGACTAACAACCACATAATTATGGAATAGAATATCATCAGCATACCAAAATTCAATTCTGTGTGCCATCCTCCATATTAACCTTCCTAATCCAAAGGTAAAATTATATAGTTGTTGTTAGGTGCCATCAAGTCAGTACCTACTCTAAGTGATCTTACGCATTACAGAAAGAAACACTGCCAGATCCTGGGCCAACTTCACAATCCTTGTACACCTGAGTCCATTGCTGCTACCACTGTGCCAATTCATTTTGTTGGGAGTTTTCCTCTTTTTCTTCACTTTACCAAAATTGATATCCTTTTCCAGGGAATGGTCCCTTCTGATAATATGTCCGAAGTATGAGATACAGTCAGACAATCCAGACAGATTTCCAAGAAACACTCTCATTATACTTCTTTCAACACAGATCTGACTATTCTTTTCACAGTCCATGGTACCTCCAAAAGTTTTCTTCAACACCATAACTCAAATGCATCAATTCTTCTATTTATTGCCTTTCTTATTCACTGAACACTTTTCACATGCACATGTTATTGTTGTTGTTAGGTGCCATCAAGTCAGTACTGACTCATAGCAACACTATATACAACAGAAAAAAACCACTGCCCGGACCTGGGCCAACCTCACAATTGTTGCCATGCTTGAGCTCGTTCATGCTGCCAATTTGCCAATCCATCTTGTGGGGGGGTCTTCCTCTTTTCCTCTGACCCTCTGCTTTACCAAACATAATATTCTTCTCACGTGACTGGTCTCTCCTGACAATATGTACGAAATATGAGACACGATGTTTAGCCATCCTGGCTTCCAAGGAGCACTCTGGCTGCACTTCTTCCAATACAGATCTGTTTGTTCTTTTGGCAGCACTTATGAGGTTATTGGAAATATGTTATATTGTGTCAGGCACTCTTTAGTACTCAAACTGACATCTTCAACACTTTAATGAGACCTTGTATAGCAGATTTGATCAATACAAAACATCATTTGATTTCTTTATGCTGCTTTATGAGTGTTGAAGGTTGATCCAAG
>NW_006409201.1:135488-136941 GCF_000296735.1 Chrysochloris asiatica | reverse complement strand
TCAATGTAAAGAAAACAAAAATTCTCACCACTGGACTAATAAAAAACATTCTTATCAATGGAGATAAGATTGAAGTTGTCAAAGACATCATTCCTCTTGGATCAACTATCAACACTCATGGAAGCAGCAGCCAAGAAATCAAACGTATTGCATTAGGCAAATCTGCTGCACAAGACCTTTTTTAAAGTATTAAAGAACAAAGATGTCAGTTTGAGGACTGAGGTGCGCCTGACCCAAGACATGGTATTTTCAATAACCTCATATGCATGCGAAAGCTGAACAGTGAATAAAGAAGACCGTAGAAGAATTGATGCTCTTTTGTTATGGTGTTGGAGGAGAATATTGAAAGTGCCGTGGGCTGCCAAAAGAACCAACAGATCTGTGTTGGAAGAAGTGCAGCCAGAGTTCTCTTTGGAGGCCAGAATGGCCAAACTTCGGCTCTCATACTTCAGACGTATTGTCAAGAGGGATCATTCACTGGAAAAGGATATCATGTTTCTTAAGGTGGAGGGTCAGAGCAAAAGAGAAAGACCCCCAGTGAGATGGATTGGAAAGGTGGCAGCATCAATGGGCTCAAACATGGCAACAATGTTGAGGTTGGCCCAGGATCAGGCTGTGTTTAGTTCTGCTGTGCATAAGGGAGATATGAGTCATTAATGACTCGATGGCATGTAACAACAACAACAACAACCCAGCTTCCCAGGTTATTTGCTTAGCATACATGTTGAATAAGTATGGTGAAAGAATACAACCCTGTCATATATCTTTCCTAATTTTGAACCATTCGATGTTCCTGTATTGTGTTTGAACAACTACTTCTTGGTCTGCATACATGTTCCTCATGAGCACAATTAAGTGTTATGGAATACTCATATTTCACAATGATGTCCATAGCTTGTCATGATTCCACATAATCTAAAGCCTTTGTGTAGTCAATAAAGCATAGGTAAACATCTTTCTTGTATTCTCTGCTATCAGCCAAGAGCCATCTGACATCTGTAATGATATCCTTTATTCTATGTCGTCTCCTGAATTCAAGTTTAACCTCTGAAAGTTTCTTGTCAATATACGGTTGCAACAATATTTGTATAATTTTTAGTAAAACTTTACTCACATGGAATATCAATGATATTGTCTGATGATTTCTGCATTCTATTGGGTCACCTCTCTTTAGAATAGTCACAAATACAGATCTCTTCCAATCAGTTATTCAGATAGTTGTCTTCCAAATGTCTTGGAAAGATGAGTGAGTGTCTCCAGTGCTGCCTCACTTTGTTGAAAGATTTCAATTCGTATTTCATCAATTTTTGGTGCCTTGTTCTTTGCCAGGGACTTCAATGCACCTTGGACTTCTTTCTTCAGGGTCATTGGCTCTTTATAATATGCTACCTCCTAAAATGGTTGAACATCGACCATTTCCTTTTGGTACAGTAACTCTATGCATTTCTTCCAT
>NW_006409201.1:129444-134133 GCF_000296735.1 Chrysochloris asiatica | reverse complement strand
CTCTCTTTGGAATGGGCATAAATATGGATCTCTTCTAGTCACTTGGCCAGGTAGTTGTCTTACAAATATCTTGTTATAGATGAGTGAGTGCCTCCAGTGCTTCATCAGTTTGTTGGAAGATTTCCATTTGTGTTCCTTCAATTCCCAGAGACTTGTTTTTTGCCAATGCCTTCAATGTACCTTGAATACAGGCAAAAATTTCCCCAATACAATGATGACACCCAGCTCCAAATGACACACAGGTAAATGTCTCTCCTGGAGCTCGGTTTTCCCAGTAGGATGTAGAAAATTGTCTCTGTAACTATGTTTTGCCAATTGAGTTAGCTGCTATAATTTTTTTTTTTTTAAATGTGGCCCCAAGTCCCCAAGCCTAGTGACTTATTACCTCTAGGTATTTGGAAATGGATAGGCTATTTCCTTAACTTTGCCCCTGATTGCTTTACTATATTTACAGCACATACAAATACATAGTTTAGATAACCTCTACTGAAACTATATATGGTTTTTAGTATAGTCTGTTTGTATAGCCATACCTCTTCAGCTTGCCTGTCTGCATATGTATCCAAAAGTACATTATTACTTGTTATTACCAAAATTTCATGATTCTGTATGTGATAGTATTTACCTGTGCTGTCTTGTGCACCTCTGTATCTTTGTCTGAGAGATATTGTTATCATTCTGTTATTGTTTACTTTCTTTAACTTCACTCAAATTAATATATGTATATTTGCTTCTCTTTCTCACATCTCTGGTAAAATCAAAATATGTATATTTTTGTGTGTAAATCTTTCATTAAAAGTCTAGCAGTTAACTTTTATTTATAAAAAAACATTATTCTAGATAACAATTGCTGTATAAAACAAACTTTGACTATTTTAAAGCTTTTCTAAGTAAGAGACAGAATCCAAGTTTTAAAAATTGAAATCCAGGGGCTGAGATTTTATTTATGTGATATCTGAGATTATGTCTTTTTATGTCTCCTGTATATGTCTTAGATTGATCTTTGACCGCTTTGTTGAACCTCCCTTTCTTTCTACAATGAACATCATAAAAGAAAACCTTTTCCATTAATTAGTCCTATAAGATTAAAACTGGTCTCCATTTCTCAGATCCCCAACATACAATCATGGTATTTCACCCTTATACCAATTCTTTCTCTCCTAGGTGTCCTTGAAACTACTTAGGAAAGATATCTCAGCCTCTGAGCTGAAATCTTCCAGTCATGGATTTTGTCTCTAAAAGGCTTTGATGTGAGGTTCTTTTCAGTGAAAGAGGAATCATATTATTCTAATTCCTGTTGATATGCAAGCAGGTAACTTCTAGTACTTTTCATAATAATAAACACTACTGGATGAAGATAATCAATAACGATGTAAGCCTAATCTCTTGGCACTCTTTCAGGGGTTAAAATATTCCTTAGCTATAGAATAAAATGTTTTTTGGTTTTTTTTCTACTATATTATTAAATTAATTGAGTGAGTGTAATCTATAAATATATAGCTACTAAATTCAAAATCTAGGTTCATTTCAAGTTTGTATAATATGAAAATTAATTGAATTAGCATTGAAAATTCTGATTATTTTGTTTAACATACAATTAATAGAAGAAAACACCAGTGGAAAGAAAAGACAGTTTGGAGCATAAATATACACATGTACAAAAATAGACAAATTAAGCTAGGATTTTGTTATAGAAAAAGTCATTTTGCAAATTTGTACACAATTCACTGCATTAGAGGTAGAGAAACAATTTTTTGTATTCAATGATTAGAATTCTAAACATGTCTAATAATTTCTGAGTTGTTGCTAAGCCATAGAGTCAGTTCAAACTCATAGTGACCCCATATAGGATATCTGAGGAGCATCTGGTGAATTTGAAATGCCAACATTACAGCTCAAACTGACCTTGCGGTCCAGCTCAATATCCTGTAAAACCACAACAGGACTCCAAGAAGTAGAATTATAAAACTGTATAATAGTTTTTGAGTGGTGGTGGTGGTATTGAGCCATGGAGTCAGTTCCTATTCATAGTGACCCCTCATAGAGAATCCGAGGCTGTAATTCTTTATGGGAGCAGAAAGCCTCATCTTTCTCCTGTGTAACAGCTGGTAGTTTTGAACTGCTGACCTTGAGGTTCGCAGCCTGACTAGTAACCACTACGTTACCAGAGTAATTAGTCAAAATCAAAGCATATTTACTTTGTTTCTTAAAGGAACTGATTTTTGGTAACTTTGCATATGCATATTTAAAACTCCACTTTAGTTGCCATAAATAAATTATGACAATGTTTTGTATTTATCTATAGAAAATTGATATAAACATTTAAAATCAAAGCTACATTTTCAAATTGTAATTTTATGAGAGCTGTTTTTTTTTTTTAAATTGTTCTGTTAAAATTTTCTGTATAATGGAATAAATAAGATGTAATTACTGAATTTCTCCAGTGATAATATCAGCAATAAATAGAGATAGTAATGGACTCCTGGAATGGTTCTGTAGGATCAACACTCTACTGTGAACCATTAAGTTGGCAGTGTAAATCCACCAGTTGCTCCTCAAAATCTCTATACAAGGTGTCTCCGGGAGTCAGAACTGACTTACTGACACTTAACACCATTTGTCAAATTATTAGAGAGAAGATAAATTGGGATAGTCTTTTTAAATATTTTGGCCCTTCTCTCCTAAGCAAAAAAAAAAAAATTAATTAAGAAAACATTTAACAAAAAAAAAAAAAAAAAAATTAATTAAGAATCCTTTAATTTTATAAATCTTCTCATATAAAATGCAAATTTATTTACACTTACTAATATGTGCTGACATGAAGAAAAATGTGAATTTTAAATAACTGTCTTAATTATAAGGTGGTGCTTTATTCATAACAAAAAAATATGCATTGCTAAGAATTTCAGCCCTGAATTACTTTTATGTTTAGGTGAATTGCAATGTGATAAGCAAAATACAGTATTTCTATTAAAGATGCTAAGAGTAGTATTTCAACTGACCACCAAGATAAGTAATCTTTGGAGTTCTGGCATGGCTCTGGACCTCAAGGTTGATATGAGACAGAAGGTTGGTGGTTCAAACTCACCAGCTGCTCCTCATAAATCCTATATGGGGTAGCTATGAGTCAAATCCCACTCAATAGCACTTACCAAGTTATGTTCACAGACCAAATTGTATCACCAGAATTTCATTCCTAGCATTGTCTATGGCAAAGAGTGCCAAACACATTGGGAGTATCTGATGCAAAACAAGGTAGACCATATTCCCAGTAGCATCAAGCTCAGTTACAGTTTTCTAAGCTAAGCAATAGTTGACACCGTTACATATGATGGATGCAAAATATATGAAACCAATGTAAGATGGAGAAGAAAGAGATTAATTAAATCTCTGAACATAAAAGCAGAAGTGCAAGCATCAGACATGAAAAAAATGCCAGGAACTGGGACTGTAAGTATTGAATACTGGTCAAGGTCAAGGTTAAAGTAAGATTATATACATTTGTTTTTAATTTTGGATTTTTTAGTCAGAATTTATGTTCTTCCTGTGGCTTTAAGGAACACATTTTCCTTTAGATTAGGATATTGGTAGTATTTTGTGTAATGGCTGCAAAATATTATACAGATACTGACTATAGTAAGCAAAGCATCTGGGAAGGAAACATCTTGATACAATAAAATATAAATTACATGTTATAAATGGCTAATGTTTAGTTAAAAAACAAAAAAACAAAACAACACTTCACATACAATTAACTCTGAATGAGACAATGGTCTCTTATTCTCAGTCACCAATGATTATACGTACATGCTACACACATAACAAACTTTGTGTTTTATAAGAATGCTATCCTAATGAGAATCATAGTTTAACAGTAGTAAGTGATTCTATCATATTGTTATTTGACGTGTACACAGGCTTGCCTACAATTGTCCAAAAAATTGTGCAATTTGGGGAAATCAGGCAGACCACTTCAAAAGAACCATATTTCAGTCCTATATTTGCCATTTATTGACATGGGCAACAATGTGGGGTAAATGGCCAATACCTGTCTTAGTATCCTGAGTTCATAAATGAGAATTATCACAGCATCCTATTGCCTTCTTGTGCATATTAAAATTAATGATGTGCATCAACTTTGACATCATCAGCATCATCTTTTGCCAATAACTTTTCATTAATAGCATACATGAAAGACTATTAACTAGTTAAGTCCTCAGAGCACTACTCAGACAAAATTGTGAAATTTAGATACAAAGGGATTAAGTAACCATTCATATAACTATAGTCAATAAGTTGCAATGAGCTTATGCACACTCAGGAATTCTCAAAACAGAAGCATTGACTTTAGCCATTATATTTATCTTTGCCTGAAATACAGTAAATACTAAGTAAATGTTATCTATCATTTCAGTTTCATTTGCTCATTCAGTAACTGTTGAAATACCCTGAATTCTTACCTGGGACAAATACTGTGTGAACATTTTGTCTCTTTCTCTTGTTATAATCAAAATGTCATTATTTGCACTACAGAAAACACAAATACTACTATTAGCACCATCTCATTTTGGAGTTATATATTATATTATATATTATATTATATATAATATTATATATTATATAATATATATAAACAATGGACCTCTAGGCTGGTTTGAACCACAAGGTCGTTGGTTCAAACTCAACAGC
>NW_006409201.1:121067-128999 GCF_000296735.1 Chrysochloris asiatica | reverse complement strand
AGGGATGCAAGTCATACATGGGGTCTTGTTCCTAGTTGCTTACTTGTCAGCCCTGATAGGAAATGGGCTTATCATCTTCTTAATTACTTGTGATCATCGATTTCACACCCCCATGTACTTCTTCCTGAAGAACTTGTCATTCATAGATCTATGCTACATCTCTGTCACCGTTCCTAAATTTATCTTAAACTCTCTGATGCACAATAGCTCAATATCCTTCCTTGGCTGTGTTTTGCAGGTGTTTTCTTTTGTAGTTTTTGCATGTGCTGAATTAGCTATTCTCACAGTGATGTCCTATGACTGCTATGTGGCCATCTGCCTTCCATTGCATTATGACATCATCATGAGTAGAGGAGCCTGTGGACAAATGGTGGTGGCTTCATACATCAGTGGAGTGATCTCTGGAGCAATACACACTACAGCAACATTCTACCTACCTATTAGTTCTAATAAAATCTACCAGTTTTTCTGTGATATTCCACAAATTATTTTGATTTCTGATTCCAGATTGAATATAGGAGAAATTGGAATCATTGCACTTATGTTCAGTGCTGCACTAGTTTGCTTTGCATTTATTTTTTATTCATATGTACACATCTTCTCCATTGTCCGAAGGACCTCCTCTTCAGAGGATAGGAGCAAAGCACTTTCCACTTGCATTCCTCATCTGATTGTTGTGACCTTGTTTATTATAACTGCCTCCTTGGATTACCTGAAGCCACCCTCACATTTGAGATCACTACTAGATCTCATTTTGTCTGTGTTTTACACTGTGCTACCTCCAACACTGAACCCCATCATATACAGTTTTAGAAATAAGGAAATAAAAACTGCTCTAGGGAAAATGATGCACATGGAAATATTTAAATCAAATCAATTTTTTTGGAATGATTAGAGAAAGCCCATGCTTCTTCAGTCACATGACACATTTACTTTAGATTATATATATATAAATATGTATATATTATATGTGTGTGTGTGTGTGTGTGTGTTTGTTAAGTGCCATCAAGTCAGTTCCGACTCATAGCCACCCTGTATAGTGTTTCCTAGGAGCAGCTGGTGAATTTGAACTGTCGACCTTGCAGTTCAAATTGCATTTGCAGTCCACTGAATTAACCCATAGTGCCACACGAGGATTCATAAATATATTCAATGTAGATATGTCTTAAAGATGAGATAATCTTTAGATGAATTGCAGTTAGTGACATAGCTAACATCAAAGAATATATTTCTTTCAGAAGCATAGAAAAATTAAACTAGAGGTATTATTGAATATTGCTTTAACTTCTACTAATGTGAGTAGCGTTAGATATGGTAAACAAAACATATTAAGATACATGGTTCAAAAAGGCTAATTTTCCTAATTGAAAATGTTACTCGAAAGGAAGGTAACAATACCTTTCAAATTTATATAAAAAATGTTGCATTATCAATTATCTTGATTATAAAAATGCAATTTATTTTTTAACCTCGAAATTCACATTCTAAAGAGTTTCTGCAGAACCACACTAAGTTTAAATTAAGGGTGAATTCACAAATATCACCAGTTATAGTGCCTAGATGATGAACAACTTTTTCATGGCATGTAGAAGTAGCTTAGGATATATGGAGTGAGATTTTTGTTCGTTATATTCATACTTCCTAAAATTGCACTTAGGGCCATAGCCTCCCTTTATCTTTATAAAAGGTTAAGGTATGATTTCCTTGCACTCTGGTAGCGTAGTGGTTACGAATCGTGCTGCAAACCGCAAGGTCAGCAGTTTGAAACTACCAGCTTTTCCGCGGGAGAAAGATGACGCTTTCTGCTCCCATAAATTAGATTTACAGCCTCGGAAACCCTATACAGGGTCGCTATGAGTTCGGAACCTACTCCAAGGCACACAACAACAACAATAACAACAGGCAATTTTTAAGTATATAAACTTAAAGTAAATGTCTGTCCTTACAGGTCATGGGAAATGTACTTCTAATTGAAATCTGACTGTGTTGTGGAGATATTTAGAAGCTTCAAAATTAGTACAACACCCTAGGTATCTGATCACTGGTATTATCCATTGTCTATAGGTTTCCAACACAAATTGATGTCTACATTCATCAGTGGATAAGTACGCATACGGGTAACAAAAATTTTTGAGTGTCGATTATTAGTCAAAAGCTTGGATGTTTTAACCCAGTCAAAGATACCTTGGACAACAGATGTGCTAATCTGCTTTTAAAAAGTGACTGATTAGAAAATTTGATTCAGAAGTGCTGCACTCATGTGTTCACCATAAGGCCAAATTGACTCAACATTAGCAAAAAAAATTTACATTATACAAGCTAAAACTGACACATGATTTTATATTAAATAATACAATTAATAATGTTTGTGTTTTTATACATTTGACTACTATACAGTAGTGAGATTTAGCAAAACAATATTGATGCAGAGAGTCTTAATGCTTATCAATAAATGAACATATACAAAAACAAATTGCGTTCTTCCCTTTAAATGCAAATAAACTACAAATGTGGGCATCCAAACTAATAATTTGAAGTCTCTCTATCTGTTAACTGTGTGGAATAAATGACTGGTAAAGAGAAAAAGAATAGTCTTAGAAATATGGTGATAATTTTTCTTTCTGTTTATTACATATATGTGCATAGTTTAAATACATAAAATAAAACTGAAAATTAATATTTTATTTAATATCCTCCATAATATTTTGATGCAACATGAAAAACTATATTAGTCAGGAAATAAAATCTCAATGGAAATGAAAACAAAAATAATGAAATGCAGATATTACATATTGTTTCTCATAAAGTATACCTCAGTTTTTATTAAAGTAAATTCATGAGGGTTAATTAAAGTTATTAGAAATTATAAAAATATAATAAGCATCAATTTTAACCACTCATTCAAAATATTGCACTCACATATACATAATTTATCCAATGAAAATATAAAGTTCTTACAGGAACAATAATCAGCACACACAAAAATTGAAGCATGTAAAAATAATAAAAGTGGAAATTTTGGGAGATTTGAAAGCATTATTGTCACTGTGGTTAGGTACCATCGAGTTGCTACCAACTCATGGCGACCCTACGCACAACAGAATGAAACACTGTCTGGTCCTGTGACAACCTCAAAATCATTGCTATATTTGAATCCATGGCTGCTGCCACTGTGTCAATTCATCAGGTTAGGGGTCTACCTCTTAATTTCTGACCCTTCAATTTATCAATCATGATATTCTTATCAAGGGCATGGTCCCTCTGAGAGATGAAGTCTGGCCATCCTGGCTTCCTAGAAGCATGTTGGCAGTCCATGGTGCTTTTATTATTTTCCTCCAACACCATTACTCAAATGCATCAATTTTTCTATGGTCTTCATTATTCCCTGTCTAACCTTCACATGAATATGAGGTTATAGAAAATACCATAATTTGGGTAAAGTGCACCTTAGTCCTCAAACTGACATCTTTACTATTAGGCCCATTAAAGCGATCTTTTGTGGCATATTTGTTATGAAATACATCCTTTGATTTATTGACTGCTGCTTCCATAATTGTTGATGGTTGATCCAAGCAGAATGAAGTTTTCAACAATTCCAATCTTTCCATTGATTGGTCCAGTGGTAAGGATTTTTATTTTCTTTATACTGAGGTATAAGCCATACCAAAGGCTGTGGTCTTTGATCTTCATTAGTAACCATTTTAAGTCCTCTATGTTTTCAGCAAGCATGGTTGCATCATCTGCATATCAAAGGTTATTAAGGAGTCTTCCTCCAATCCTGTTGCCACAGATTGGTATCATATAATCCATCTTCTTGGATTATTTGCTCAGCATACAGTTTGAATAAGTATGATGAAAGAATACCTTTTCTAAGTTTAAACAATTTGTTGTTTCCTTGCTCTGTTCAAACAACTGCCTCTGAGTCTATGTACAGGTTCCTTATGACCATAATTAAGTGTTCTAGAATACTCATTCTTCTCAAAGTCAAAAGCCTTTACATAGTCAGTATAGCACAGGTAAACATCTTCTTGGTATTCTTTGGTTTCAGCCATGACCCATCTGGTGTTAGCAGTGATATCCTTCATTCCATGTCCTCTTCTGAAACTGGCTGGAACCTCTAGAATTTCTCTGTCAATGTATGGTTGCAGCCATTTTTGTATTATGTTTAGCAAAATTTCACATACATGTGATATGAATGATATTGTCTGATGATTTCCACATTTGCTTTGGTCACCTCCCTGGAATGAGCACAAATATGGATCTCTTACAGTAGTTGGCCAAGTAGTTGTTTTCCAAACTTATTGGCATCGTTAAGTGAGTGACTCTGGTATGGCATCATTTTGTTGAAATATTTCAATTTGTGTTCCATCAATTCCAGAATCTTGTTCTTTGCTAATGCCTTCAACGTACCTTGAATTTTTTTTTCCTTTAGTATGGTTGGATCTTGACCACATGCTACTTCTTGAAATAGTTGAACAATGACCTTTTTTTTTTTTTGTACAAAGACTGTATAATCCTTCAATCTTCTTTTAATGCTTTCTGCATCATTCAACAACATTTTGCCAATAGAATCCTTCAGTATTGCTAATCAAAGCTTGATTTTTTTTTTTTTTTTTCTGTTCCCTCAGCTTGAGAAATGCTGAGTGTGTTCTTCACTTTTGGTTTTCTAACTCCAGATCTTTGCACATTTCATTAAAATATTTGACTGTATCTTCTCTATCTGACTGTTGAAATTTTCTATTTACCTCCTCATTTCTTCCATTTGCTTTAGCATCTCTATGCTAGAGAGCAACTTTTAGAGTCACTTTTAAATCCATTTTGGTCTTTTCCTTCTTTCTTTTTAATTACCTTGTACTTTCTTTCTTTATGATGTTCTTGATGTCATTTCACAGTTCCTCTGGTCTTTGCACTTTAGTATCTTATACATGAAATCAGCTTTTAAGATGATCTTTAAATTCAGATAGGGTATGTTCAAGGTCATATTTTGGCTCTCATGGATTTGTTTCCATTTTATTTAGCTTTAGCCTTAACTTGCATTGGAGCAATTGTTGGTCTGTTCCACAATCTGCCCCTGGCCTTGTTTTGGCTGTTGATATTCAGCTTTTCCAAGGTCTCTCTTCAAGATGTAGGCAGTTTGATTTCTGTATTTTCCATCTGGTGAGGTCCATGTGTATAGTCATCTTTTATGTTGTTTAGAAAAGATATTTGCAATGAAGAAGTAATTGGTCTAGCAAAATTCTATCATGCGATTTCTAGCATTGTTTATCACTAATGCCTTATTTTCCAACTACCGATCATTCCTCTTTGTTTCCAATTGTTGCCACGATCCACAAAATCAAAAGCCTTTACATAGTCAATAAAACACACATAAACATCTTTCTGGTATTCTCTGATTTCAGTAGGCAATAATTATCAATACATCATAATTGCATGTTTGATCAATTTCAGACTGAAGAAGGCTTTAGTGTTTGGTGTGTAAATTTGAATAATACTGGTATTAAGTGGTGTTCCTTGTAGATGTAAGGATCTTATACTCTCACACACATCATTGTACTTCCAGACAGATGTTGATGCTTTCTTTTTGATGATTCATGTGACTTCATGCTCTTAATTTGTCATTCCCAGCATAGTAAGCCAGGTGATTGTCAAATTCAAAATGGCCAATACCAAACATTTCAGCTCATTAATGCTGAAGATATTGATGTTTATGTGTACCCTTTCATTTTTTGGCAATTTCCAATTTTCCTAGATTTGTACTTCATGCAATTCTTGTTCTGAATATTAATATATTTGTACAGCTGTTTCTCTTCATTTTGAGTTGTGCCCTATCAGTGAATGAATGTCCTGATGTCTTTATTCCATTGCATGTCATCATGGTCAACTCTACTTTGAGGCGGCATCTCTTTTCCAGTCATATTTTAATTGCTATCCAAACTGAGTTCATCCTTCAGCACTATATCTGACAATATTCTCGTTCTTTCATCGTGTTTCAATATTCAATATCTTGGCGCTGACAGTGTTCCACTGCTATTAATAAGGTTTTCAGTGACTAAATATTTGGAAGTAGTTTGCCTCTCTTTTTTCCTAGTCTGTCTTTGGCCGGAAGCTCAGCTGAAATTGATCCACCATGGGTGACCCTTCTGGTATTTAAAATACCTGTGGCATACTTTCCAGAATCACAGCAACATGCAATCTACCATAATACATCAAATTGACAGATGAGTGGTGGATATTAGAATATGAACTTGAGTTACAAATGCTTCAATTCTATTGGAGGACAAAACCAGTTAGTAAATTTAATATACAAGGCTACAAAATAAGCAGAAGTCATATAGTAGCTAAGGTTCCCATGAATGGACTTAGCTAGATTATGGAATGGAAATGCTTTTTCATCTATGTCTATAAATCTTGGGTAAGGAAATTTCTCTGTTCTTGTAGTCACATGCTGTTTTCTAGCATGTGTTGTACTTTGAGCTCAATTTTCTGTTTACATTTTTTTAAGTGCAGCAGATTGCATTAACAACTGTGCTGACTCCCTTTTCTTTTGGTAGTAGATAGTTAAGGACTATTTGTTGGTCTATGCTCATTTGCTAAATGAGTCTAATAAATTTTTTAATAGTTCTCAGTGATAGTCCAGAATTTTCCCCTAGTTTCTTCACCACTGATGAGATAATTTGGATGGTTGCATGGGTATTTATAATTCTGCTTGCAATGAACCTTTGCTGTCCCCAGGCCCTGTCAGTCCTCAAGTTTTTCAGTGGCCAAAAGGGACCTTCTTGTTGATAATTCTACAGGAAATCTGCACTGGGGATTGCCACATTCCTAACTGGTCATATCTATTGATGAAGATGAAAATTATCTCTGTATGCTTGGGTAGCCACCCAGATGCAGTTTTTTCCATCAACTACACAACATCTAGAGAGTACCACTAAGATGTGTTTCCATATTAGTTCCAAAGTTGTTCAAACACTTGAATGATTTTATGAAAAGCTCCCATTTCCTCCTTGCACTGTTTTAAAACTTCCATGGAGAATGGTTCATAGACCCTGGTAATTTGCCAACTGGCCCATGAGACCTCTTGCAAAAGTAAGAGACTAAAAAGAAGTGCATAGTGTGGAGGAGGAGTATTGTGGCACAATTTCAGATCCTTATCATAAAGCTACAAGTTTAGCTACTGCTGTCAGTAGCTTTTTTAGGGGATTAATTTCTGCACAACACTTGCGTCATTTTGTGTCTTCTCTGAAGGCCATAAAGGCTTGAACATAGAGTACCAGAGACCACTTTCCTTCTCTTCTGTAAAATAGGTATTGTATATGGGTGTTATGATTTAGGCTTCCATTTACTGGTAATTATTCTGGGCCCTCCAGGGTATATTGAGGTCAAGCAATATTACCAAAAAAAATATTTGCTTTTTTCCCCACAGATTGTCAAAATTAATGTTTTTTTCCAATTTTTCAGTAAACATCCCAAAGGGAGTTATCACATATCTATGGAGTCTGTCTCATTGCACCAGACATGAAATAATGAGTCTCTAAACTGAGAGCCTCCAGTGTCTGGACCCATAATCAGGCAAAAATGTTCAAACTCAAGAAGGGTTGGAATGTCCTGTGAAGCACCCTTCAGACTGAGGCGATTGGGCCACCAGTTTTATGTAATCCATTCTGTAGCAATTTTTTCCTGCTGTAGCACCAGCTAGGAGGACCCATCAGCCTCTCTTGTGGACTAGAGTACAAATTCCTGATTTTCCTACCTCAGGCACATGGCAGGATTGGGTCCTTTCTAATTCTTACTTTGTTCATCTCTAAAAAAAAAACAATGAGTAAAGCCAGAAAGGGTTGTTGGTTCTTTGGCAGTCCAAGGCACTTGTAATATTGTCCTTCAACACCATAACTCAAAAGCATCAATTCTTCTACGGTCTTCCTTATTCACTGT
>NW_006409201.1:115048-116178 GCF_000296735.1 Chrysochloris asiatica | reverse complement strand
AAAGTACCCATCAACTTAAGAATGGATAAACAAAGTGTGGTACATACACACAACTGAATATTATGCTACCTTAAAGAATAACAAGGAAGCTGCAAACCACCAGGAGTAAATATTAATGTATACACAACCTTGGAAAAATAGGGTATGGGGGTACATGGATTGAGACATGGTTGGAATAGGGAAAAAGAGAAAATAATGTTAAGATGCTTGGCTGTCTATTGAATCTTGGCATTCCTTGTATTATAAAATAGACACTGGAAGGAGAGAGAAAGGAAAAGCCAGAAATATCACCATAGAAAGCTTGTAAGTCCATCTTCTGCCTATAATTGATTGGAATACCTAAATGAGGATTCAATGTGCCCAGTGAATGAGGCTGTCTGCGGAGCCTCTGCATTACATAAGATTATAGATGGAATTCTGAAGAGCATCCAGAATCTCCAGAGGTGGGACATTTCCCCCTGGGAGGACAGGCAGACCAGCCTGGAGTAGCTAGAAGAACAGAAGATGCCTCTTGAAAGAAAGACTGACAGGAAAACCACAAAACAACAGAAGCAAACTGACCAATTACTACAAGAACAAACAAGTTGCCCACCCAGGAGACATCAAGGCAATGGGTCACATCTCCTCAGAGTAAACCCCCTTTCAAGACTATGACTCAGTGGGAATACACACTCTGATGGATGACCACGTTCGCCACCAACAAGGGGAAGTGAGGGAACAACAGCTATGAGACTGCAAGCTAAGCCCTACAATGGTTAATAGACTCCCGTGAAACCAGGTGGAGATCTGGTTGGCCAGCAGTGTGGCAAGACCTGGGACTCTTGGGCCCAGAGTCAGTGACATAGCCTTGGAGGATTGGAGTGGAGGGTGAAGTGTCCAGTGGATAAGAAGAGAGGGCATATCCATAAGAGCACCCACACTTGCAGATAATACCCATTTGACTTAGCTTCGATTACTGGGTGATCAGAGCTCAACTAGAAGAAGAAAGAAGAGGGAAAAAAGAGAGTAATCTGATACAATCTGATACACCTATGGATGCAGTAGTTCAAAAGGGGGAACAAATCTTTGCAGCAGGGATCATTCCCACCCCCTCCATACACAGGATGGGTAACTTGGACATTGACTATCCA
>NW_006409201.1:112329-114945 GCF_000296735.1 Chrysochloris asiatica | reverse complement strand
TGGAGGAAGGTAGAATCTCCACTGAGTAGTATCCAATATGACTAGGCAGTGTTGATGAAAGGAAATGCGGATAGGTCTCTTGTGATGCAAGTGTGAATAATTGTTACCAGGACTGATTGTGAAGGTTGTAAATGCAAAAGTGAGCATTTTGTGGCAAGGAGCGGAGTGATTGACTTTGAAGGCTGGGAGCCGAGGTCCCTGGAACCATGATGGGAGAAGAGCGGAGAGCGGAACCCTACCAGAGAGGCAGCGATCCTGGAGATGGAGGCAGAGATGATGACGTGAGGACATAAAGCAACTGGGGACTCAGGACCCAGGAAGGAAGAGGGGCTATGTGTTGATGACCGGGGGGAGAGGAGAGGGGAGGGGAAGCCTGCTTATAGGATGTATCCTTTTGTTGATTGGTGATGCGTGGAGCGGATTGTAAGCATGGCAATGAAGCAATATACGATAAGATGAATGTAAAACTGATGTTTTCCCATGTAAATTGTCACATAATTTCCAATAAAACTTAAAAAAAAAAGAATGAAATAATAATAAATAAATAAATAAAGTGTTAAAAATCAAAGATGTCAGCTTGAGGACTAAGGTGTCCTGACCCAAGCCTTAGCATTTTCAATAACCTCATATGCATGTGAAAGCTGGACAGTGAATAAGGAAGACTGTAGAAGAACTGATGCCTTTGAGTTATGGTGTTGGATGAGAATATTGAAAGTACCATGGGCTTCCAAAAGAACCAATAGAAACGTTTTGAAAGGAGTGAAGTCAGAGTGCTCCTTGGAGGCCAAGATGGCCAAAATTAATCTCCTACTTTGGATATATTGTTGGGAGGAAGCAGTTTCTGGAGAAGGATATCATGTCTGGTAAGGTGGTGGGTCCGAGAATAAGAGGAAGACCCCCAACTAGATGGACTGGCGAAGTGGTAGCATTGATTGACTCAGTATTGAGCAGTGTATCGTTCAACTGTGCATACGGTTGCTATGAGTCAGTTCCCACTTGATGGAACCTAACAACAACAACATACTTAGAAAAATGCTATTATTATTTCCATGATTTACAGATTATTAGATAAGCTTTGACATCCTAATGAGGCATTTTTGAATAAATACTGGATCAGATGGTCAGTTTGAAGCCTAGTGTTGGCAGTGCTGCTTTGAGTCAGAACTTACTGGATGGTACTTAACAACAACAACAAGAGTAAAAAAATCCTAGAATTTTATCATTAAATCTTGAATTGAATAAATAATTACATTCATGATTTGAGGCCCCATTTGGACAAAGCAACAAGCAGTTTTCCTTCATATATAGTGCAACATTAGGACAAATTAATATTGAATATGTATATATGTGAATATTTTTCTCTATGTTTTAACTAAAATAAACTTTACTGTGATATAAATATCATTCTGATGCTTTGTTTGTTTAACTTAAATGGGTGAGGGAAAGTTATAGAAATTAATAGTAACTTTATAATTAACTATTGCATTGCCCATCTTAGCACACACCACAATTTATTTCTCCATTTCCTAATCCAAGAATGACTATGCTGTTTCAACTACGAGTTTACCTGAAATTTCAATATTTTCACACATTTATATTTCTATTAGCAATGCATTAGCATTTGATTTGCCCCATCCATTGTAAAGTACATCAAGACCCAATGTTTTGTGTCTTAGTTGCAATTTTCAATCTGCTAGTGAATTTGAATTTCTCATAATTGATAGACAAATGGAAAATATGGATTTATATACATGTTTAAACTATTTTATTAGATTTTAGGCTTTATTTTTTTATTTGAAAGTGTTTTATCTTAATTCATACCCTATATGTATTTGTTATTAGCTTGGAGCAAAGGAAACATTTCCTTTATGTATGGTTAGGTCTTTGAAGGATTAATTTCATTTATATAACCAATAAATTATTTAATGTACATCTTCTGGGCTTAGATATTGTTTTAGAAGTTTATACAAACCCAGGATTACAAATTATATACACTTTCTGATACCTCTATAGTTTTGTATTTCAAATTTCAGTTTTGAATCTATCTGGCATCAGTTTAAAAAAGTAAAAAAGAATATAGTTCCCCTGCCCCCCATTTGGGCCTCCATTTTCCCTGTCATTGTCTACTAAACCATCAACTATTATTTGCCTTTAAGCAAATTTATAGCAAGATATTAAAATATGCTGGAAAACCATATGTATTTGTACATTCTCCACTTCAGTGTTGAGGTCAGTTGACAGAATTATGATTGTTTACTTGAAGATCATTTATGCTAGTGATGCAAGATAATGTAGTTGGGGAGTCTCCCAGAAATCTGTCAGAATTAATGCATTACTAGAAATGTTGCTCAAAGAATTCCATACTAGTGTTACAGAATGGATGGCTTTGTAGATTCTTGATTAGCTTTCTAGATTCTTATGTAAACAAACCTTTGAAATGGTGTATTAAGAACCTTTTAATTGTCAATATCAAAAAATGAAAGAAAATTTTAAGAGAATAATATGAATGGTTTCATGTTTATAAACTGCTCATATATTATGAACATTGTTGCTGTTAAGTGCCGTTGAGTCAATTCTGACCCTTAGTGACCCTGTAAAGGGTTTCCAAGGAGCAGC
>NW_006409201.1:86239-111204 GCF_000296735.1 Chrysochloris asiatica | reverse complement strand
CAAGGGAGCCACCCAATTTACCCTGAATGAATTCTCTGAGGGAAGAACTTTGCCTGTTTAGAATTTTACAGTCGTGACTTTTAGGAAAATATTACATTTATCTGTGTATATCATGGGCTTCATGTCTGCATCTAATAAAAATAATTTGTTATTAACTGCCAGGTGGCTAGATCTGTTACACTTGGGCCTATAGGGCCTCAAACCTCTGATCAGGCCTTCAAGGTCTGCAACACTGCTCTTCCTTATTCATTGTCCAAATTTCACAAGCATATGAGGCTATTGAAAACACTGTGCCTTGGGTCGGTACACCTTAGTGCTCAAACTCTAATCTTTGCTTTTTAACACTTTAAAAGAGTTATTTTGCATCAGATATGCTAATACAATGTCCTTTGATCTTGTTTGCTCCTTTGCAGGGAATTGATTGTGGATCCAAGCCAAATGAAGTCTTTGACAATCTAAGGCTTTTTTTATAGTTAACAGGATATTATTTATTTGTCCTGTTAAGATGGTTTTCTTTTCTTTACATTGAGATGTAATCCATACTGAAAGCTGTAGCCTTTGGTATTCTCAGTAAACATTTTAAGTCATCTTCTCTTGCAGCAAGCAAGATTTTGTCATCTGCTTAGCACAGGTTGCATTTAGTCTTCTTCTTGCGTACTCCATCTGATGAGATCCACATTGCTGGAAAAAAGACATTTCCAATGAATAAGTAATTGATCTTGAAAAATTCTATCATATGATCTCCAACTCTATTTCTATCACCAAGGGTAAAATTTCCACCTACTTCTGATCTTTATTTCCAACGTTCACATTTCAATCACTAGTAGTTATCAATTCATTTTGATTGCCTTTTTGATCAATTTCAGGTGAAAAATGTTTTCATCTTTGTCTTTGATTTGAATAATATTGGTATTAGCTTATCTTATTTGCAGTTCTATAGATTATATCCTATCACAGACAATGTGACTCATTCCTCTTCAACTTGTGATTCCTGGCATAGTAAATCATATGATTGTCCTATTCAAAATGGCCAATACCAATCTTTTTCATATTACTATTGCCCCACATATCAGACTTTGTATGTTCCATATCATTTTTTAAGACTTCCAATTTTCCTAGATTTATACTTTGTACAATCCTATTATTAATGCATATGCATAGTTGATTCTTCCCATTTTGACTTGTGTTTCATCAACAAATGAAGTAGTACCTGAAAGATTTCCTCCATCCATGACATTAATATGAATTTTAATTGAGGAGGAAAACCATCCCTATCAAATGTTGAGTGCCTTTTAACATTAGGGGTTCATCTTCTGGCACTCTGTCAGACAATGTTCACTTTTTTTCATAAGGTGGCAGTGGCCACTCATTTAAAGTTTTCGGTCTTTCCTTCTTCCTAGTCTATCCTAGTCTGAAAGTGCCACTTAAATGCTTTTACCATGGGTGAATCTGCTTATATTTAAAATACTAGTAGCATAGCTTCCAGCATCATAGAAACAAGCAAGCCACTACAGTGCAGTCAACTGACAGATAATTGGTATTAGAATGAGTATATAATTCTGAAACTTATATGGTGGTGCCACAACATAAAATTGTCATGTATTTCTCTATTTAGCTGCAAAAGTCTGAAAGACATAAGGGGAAAAAAAGATAGAAAATTATACTCAGAAAATAGGTGAAACTTCATATAATCAAAAGTGGCAACCTATTTGTTTCACCAAAAATCAGTGTATAGGAACAGAATTAGGACTTGTTTCAATCTTACATTGTGATTATTGTTTTGGTTAAGTTCCAGAGGAGAAAGCCTCACATTTCTACTACAGAGTGGATGGTGATTTAGAACTGTCCACCTTGTGGTTGGCAGTCCAGTGCTTGTCATACACAGGCACATCACTCCCTAGGCCTGCATTATCACTGAGAAAAGAAAGCAAGGTGTCCTTTGTCTAAACTGTCCACCATGGGTGTCTTTGTTGGTATTAAATATACCAAAGGCATACATTATATTATCATAGTAGCATGCAAGCTACCACAGGACCACAAACTGACAGATCAGTGTGAGTAATAGTATTTAGATGAATACAGAATTCTGAAAAATATTACTTAAATTGGTAGATAGATAGCCATTTAGAAATGTGCTCTAATTTAGCATGGGCTTTGATGATTACTCAAATGGATTTTCACAGTCACATGTAGGCATTGACCTTGAAGCTTCAGGTTTATGCTTCTTCCCATTTATTTGCAGCACCCTTAAACTTGTTTATGGTAAATGATTCCATAGACAAGTTCTTCCGAAAATTCATAATCTACTCTTTTCATTCCACCACTTGTCTGCCAGTTTGTTGTATTATGGTAGCTTACATGTTGCTACCAAGCTGGAAGATATTCCACCAGTTTCTTAAAAACAGCAAGCTCACCAATCGTGGATAAATTTCAGTGAATATTCCAGACTAAGACAGACTAGATAAAAGGAGATATTCATCACTTCTGAATGGTTATCCACTGAAAACCTTTTGAATAGCAGTGGAACATTGTATACATGTCCTGGAAATTGAGCCCCTTGGGTTGCAAGACACTTAAAATGATAGGGAAGAGTTATCTACTCAAAACAGAGGTGACTTTAATAATATGGAGGGAGTAAAGATTTCCAGACCATAATTTTTATTCAATTCAAAATGAGAAAAAAATAGTGCAAATATCCATTAATAACCAGAATGTAGAATGCACTAAGTATTAGTCTAAGAAAATTGGAAGTAGCAAACAAAGAAATGGAAAACATAAATATCAATGTTGTTGTTGTTAGGTGCCATCGAGTCAGCACAAACTCATATCAACCCTATATACAACACAATGAAACATTGCCTGATCCAGTGCCAACCTCACAATCATTGCTACATTTGAGCCCATTGATACTTATAAACAGTGTATAGAGTTTCAGAGCAGTGGGTAGTGGGTTTGAGCTACTCACTTGTGATTAACACTCCAGCACTTATTCTACAGCACTACACCAGGACTTCCTGTTTAAAATATACTTATCTACATATAGTTCTAACACTCATCTGTCAATTTATTGCACTGTGGTGGCTTGTATAATGCTGTGATTTTGGAAGCTATGCCTTAGGAATTTTAAATACCATAAGTGTCATTCATGGTGGACAGGTTTCAGCTAAACTTCTAGCCTAGGATGTCTAAAAAGGAGAGACGGACTATTTCCCAATGAGATGGGTTGACACAATGGCTACAACAATGGACTCAAACATAGCAGCAATTATGAGGATGGCACAGGACTGGGAAGTTTTTCATTCTATTGTATATAAGGTATCTCAGAGCCAGGTGGACAATAACTAACAATACCAACAACAATGTCTTATTCTGTTTATGTCTGTGCAGTGCATGATGCTAAAATTGTTACTTTATAGTTTTAAGCATGTTTGCATATTCACACATACAGGGATACCTGTGATATGTCCACAATTCTATAAAACAAACGTATTTTCATGAAACATATTTATATGTCTTCATATATATGACATACAATAATACACATTGATGTAAAGCTAAATGTATGGACAAATTCTTATGAAGCCAGTGCTGTCCTGAGGCCTGAGAATTTATAATGACAATTTAGAAACAATAACAAAGAACTATGAAGATCTAGTTTTTTGCATGGACATTTAAAGGTTTATGCTACAATTAGACTAAAAATTTGTTGTTGACATCCAGGAATAGGAGTTCTGGTGTGGTGCTATAGGATAAGCATTGGATTGCTAACCTAAAAGCTAATGGTTTAAACCAACCATTAAAAACCATATACAAGGTCATTGAAAACCATATACAAGGTCACTATGAGTTGAAATCGACTCCACAGTACCTAACAAAAACAGCATCCAGGAATTAGTCCTGGTATGGTGTTGTAGAGAAGGCAAATAACACAAAGCTAGCAGTTGAAACCCACAAGTCACTCCTCAAAATCCCTATACAGGTTCACTGAGTCAGAACTGACTAAACAGTACTTAACAACAGCAATGGAAAGAAGAGTGCAATTCTGTAGCAGAGAAAGGTGAGGGGAAACAAAAAAAAAAAGTGAAAACACATTTAGCAAGAATCACATAACCACAGACTGCCACAAACATGAACACATTTGTCTTAGAGGAAGTACACAGAATGCTCCTTAGAAGCAAGGAGGGCAAGACCTCATCTCACATACTTCAAGACATACTATCAGGTGGAACCATTCCCTGGAGATCAACATCATTCTTGCTAAAGTAGAATGTCAAGAAAAAAAAGAAGACCCTTAGCAATTTGGATTTACACAGTTGCTGTAAAACTGGGCCAATACATTGTTGTGAGGATACTGCCGCACCAGAAAATGTTTTGTTCTGTTGTGCATAAATAAGATGGCTGACACAGAACTGACTCAATGTTACCTACCAACAACAACCACATCAGGGAACTACATCTTTTAACCACAGAAAAAAGTAGCTATAATAATCAAGACTATATTTTGTGGAAATAACTCTTCTATAGTAACCAACTGATTAAAGGTTAAAACATGCAATAATATTTAATAATATCCAATGATAAGTTATGGTGTGGTACCTTGGGTTAATGCGCTGGACTGCAAAGTAGGTTTCAAACGCAAGGTCCCGAGTTCAAGCTCATCAGTCACCCCTTGAAAACTGATATAGGGTCACTGTGGGTTGGGACTGACTTGGCGATACTTAACAACAACAACAGCAATGATAAGTATATGATGCTGTGAAAGATACTAAACCTTTAAACAGTTCTTTTTATATTGAAGTGTAAATACTCTTTGACAGATAGAACAGACCTATAAAAATAACTGATGGAAAACTGGCAGATATAAAAATATACACTGGTTAAAGTTTAATACCTCAAAATTTGAAGTGAATAAAAGTGACTTTCCTTAGAACACCGCTTCAATGTCATCCATGTTTATTGAATTTTAATTTTATTTAAAGTTCAGTACATTGACACTAAGGAGTTCTGGTAGCGTAGTGGTTATGAATTGGGCTGCAAACCGCAAGGTCAGCAGTTCGAAACTACCAGCTGCTCCACGGGAGAAAGATGAGGCTTTCTGCTCCCATAGAGATTTACAGCCTTGGAAACCCTGTTCAGGGTCGCTATGGATCAAAACCAACTCGACGGCACTTAACAACAGCAACAACAACATAGATACTATTCTTGCTCACATTCAATAATTCCTCTATATTGTACTCAAAATCATCTTTGTAAAAACTTGTTTGCATTTTTTCAAATTCTAGTGCTACTTAATTTCTAGATTTCTTAAAATTCCCCATCTTTTATTTACAATTAAATACTGAATGTAAATTTATTTTACTATTGATAAACTTAATTAATATCAAAGTTGACTTAATATAAGTTAAATTCTTTCATAGCAAGTCATATCCCTTCACAGAATCTCATCTAAACAAGAATGAATTTCTTAATACATTTAAATATGAGCCATGTGTGTTTGTGTGTGGATCATGACAAACTATGGACAATGTTATGAACAATTGGTGTTCCAGAACACTTATTTGTGTTCATTAGGAACCTGTACAGAAACCAAGAGTCAGTGGTTGGAAAATAACAAGGGGACACTGAATGACTAAAACTCAGGAAGGGTTTTGCCAGGATAATATTATTTCACCATATTTATTCAATCTGAGGAAATAATCTGAGGTTGTTGTTGTTGTTAGATGCCATTGAGTCTGTACTAGCACACAACAATCCTATCAACAACAGAATGAAACATTGCCCAGTCCTGCACGCTTGAGCCCATTGTTGCTGCCATTGTGCTAATCCATTTTTTTGATGGTCTTCGTATTTTTCTCTGACCTTCCACTTTACCAAGCATAATGTCCTTTTCCAGGCCCTGGAAAGTCCTGATAATATGTCTATGATATGAAAGACAAAATCTGACCATACTGGTTTCTAAGGCGCATTCTGCCTGTACTTCTTCCAACACAGACTTAATTGGTCTTTTGGCAGTGCATAGTTCTCTTACTATTATCAGCTAACATCATAACTCAATTGCATGAATTCTTCTACAGTCTTCTTTCACTGTACAATTTTCACATGCGTATGAGGCTATAGAAAATACCTTGGCTTGGGTCACTCTCACCTTACTATTGAAACAGACATCTTTTGCAGCAGATTTGCCTAAGGCAATATGACATTTGATTTCATATGGATCCAAACATAATGAAGTCTTTGACAACTTCAATCTTTTCTCCATTTATCACGATGTTAGTTTTTGGTCCAGTGATGTGGATTTTTATTTTCTGTATATTGTGGAACAGCCGATACAGAAGACTGTGGTCTTTGATTTTTATCAGTAAGTTCTCCTGACTTTCAGATAACAAGGTTATATCATCTGCATATCTCAGGTTGTTAATAAGTCTTCCTCCAATAGTAATGCAAAAATTATTTTCATATAATACAGATTCTTGGATTGTGTTTCCAGCATACAGAATGAATAGCTATGATGCTAGAATACAACACTGGCTTACACTTTTCGTAATTTTAACCATTCAATGCTCTTTTGTACTGTTCCAGCTACTGCCTCGTGGTCTATGTACAGGTTCCTCATGAGCACAATTAAGTGTTCTGGAACACTCATTCTCCACAATGCTGCCATAGGCATTAAGAAATAGCTTGTCATGAGCCACATAATTGAAAGCATTTGCATAGTCAATAAAGTACAGGCAAACATCTTTCTGGCATCTATCTATCCATCTATCGATCTGTCTGTCTATCTATCTATCTATTTATCTATCTATCTCTCTACCTACCTACTTACCTACCTACTTACCTACCTATCTATTTATCTGTCTATGTGAGAATCATGGCCCAGTCACACAATTTAAACAATTATATCAAGTTTTCCCTCATCATTTTCTAACAGAACCTTGAATGAGTATTTATTGTAATAGAAACATTTTCTGTATCCAAGACTGTGATTCTAAAATGCTTCTCTTTGAGTCTGTATTATCCTAAATTATTATACTTAATTTACAAATAATCTACTGATTATATTTCTGAAAGAAATACAGCTCATTCATACTATTGTATATGTTTATATAACACTCTTACATCTATTGTAAAATTATTACACACATGAAACATATTTTTCTAAGTTTCTAACATCTGAAATGCATAATCTATTCTATCAAGTTCTGTTTTTTAACAATATTCCTCCCAGAGTGTCACATTCTCCTTTTCAAATTTGTATTGTTTAATTAATATGCCCTATGCATGTTTCTTAGGAATTGTAAGCAAGTAGAGGTGGATTTAAACAGTCTAATACTTGCAATTCCGAGTTTTCTGGTCATCATACATTGTTCATCATTTCCTAGATTAATTCTATATAGAATCCTCTCTTATTCTGGGAGCTGTGAAAAACCTTAATAAGTGAGTAGGTATGTTTATGTTCTTTTAAGTGTTATGTATCTAATTTCAAAGTGAATATTGTTGCTCCATTTTACCTAACTTGATATTAATGTTTATTTTATGACTATAGTTCCCAAATGTTTTCTCTCCAATTTTCTTTCCAAATATTGACATTCCAAAATTAGTCCTCATGTCAACTTCACTGTTTTTTTTCTTCTTTCTTCCCTCAATAATATTGTTTCTTACATGGTATTTATTTCCATCATAATATTCAGAAAGTCTGAAATATTTCTTTTCTTTTCATTAATTGTAGATGTTAATGTTGTAGAGTACACACATGCATTAGGTGATGTAAACATGTTTGTTGGAAATTGGAATAAAATGAAAATGGAATTTTTTCATGAAATTTTTTTAGCTCTTCATATGTTGTTGTTGTAGCCAGGTACCATTAAATTGATTCAGACTCATAACGATCTAAAGGACAACAGAACTAAACACTTCCCAGTCCTGTGCAATCCTCACAATTGTTGCTACACTTGAGCAAATTGCCACTGCCAATATGTCAATTCATCTTGTTGGAGGTCTCCCCTATTTTGCTGACCTTCTACTTTACCTAGTATAATGTCATTTTCCAGTAACTGGTCTCTCCTGAGAATATATCTGAAGTATGAGAGATGAAGTCTGGCCATCCGGACATCTAAAAAACATTATGGCTTTACTTCTTCCAAAACAGATTTATTTGCTTTTCTAGAAGTCCATGGAATATTTAATATTCTTTTCCAACACCATAACTTAATGCATAAATTCTTCTACAGTCTTTCATATTAACCGTCCAAACGTCACATGCATATAAGGTTATTGAAAGTACTATGGTTTGGGAGAATATGTTAGTCCTCAAACTGACATAGTTGCTATTGAATATTTTTGAGATCTTGTGCAGCACATTGTTGTTGTTAGATACCATCAAGTCAATACTGACACACAAAGACCCTATGCACAACAGAACAAAACACTGCCCCATCCTGGGCCAACCTCAGAATCATTGCTATGTTTGAATCCACTGATGCTGCCACTGTGCCAATCCATCTTGTTGGAGGTATTCCTCTTTTTTTCCAACCCTCCACTTTACCAAACATGATATCCTTCTTCACTGACTTGTTCTTCCTGAGAATATGTCCAAAGTATCATTTTCCTGACTTCCAAAGAGCGCTCTGGTTGTAATTCTTCCAGCATAGATATATTTTTTCTTTTCGTAGTTCATGGTACTTTCAATATTCTCCTCCAACATCATAACTCAAATGCATCCGTTCTTCTATGGTTTTCTGTATACACTATCCAACGTTTGCATGCATAGAAAGTTATTGAGAATACAATGGTTTGAGAAAGGCACACATTAGTCCTTAGACTGACATCTTTGCTCTTCAACACTGCAGATGTCTTGTGCAACAAATTTTCCCAAAGTAATACATCATTTGATTTCTTGACTGCTGCTTTCATGAGTGTTGATGGTTGATCTGAGCAAATAAAGTCATTGAAAACTTCAATCTTTTCTTAATTTATATGGATGTTTTATATTGGTCCAGTGGTAAGGATTTTGCTTCCTTTATATTGAGGTGTAACTCATACCAAAGGCTCTCATCTTTGATCTTCATCAATAAGTGTTTAAGTCCTCTTGGCTTTCAGCAAGCATGGTTGTATCATATGTATATCACAGATTGTTAATGAGTATTCCTCCATTCCTGATGCCACATTTTTCTTCTTATTATCCAGATTCTCTGATTATTTGTTTAGCATACAGACTGAATAAGTATGCTGAAATAATACAAGCCTGGCACACACCTTTCCTGATTTTAAACCATTCAATGTTCCCTTGTTCTATTCAAACAACACCTCTTGGAGTATGCACAGACTCCTCATGAGCACTAATTAAGTGTGCTGAAATACCCATATTTCACAATGTTGTCCACAGCTTATCATGAGCCACACAATCAAAAGCTTTTGTGTAGTCAATAAAGCACAAGTAAACATCTTTCTGGTATTTTCCACTTTCAGCCAAGATCTATCCAATGTCAACTATGATATCCCTCATTCAACATTTAATTCTGAAACCTGCTTGAACCTCTGGAAGGTCTCTGTCAATGTATAGTTGCAGGTATTTCTGTATTACTTTTAGTAAAACATTACTTGCATAGTGTAACAATGATATTCTCAGATGATTTCCACATTCTGTTGGGTTACCTCTCTTTGGAATGGACACAAATACAGTCAGTTGGCCAGATAGTTGTCTTCCAAATTTCTTGGCATAGATGAATGAGTGCCTTGAGTGCTGCTTCATTTTGTTGAAAATTGCTATTTTTATTCCATTAATTCCTGGTGCCTTGTTCTTTGCCAATTCCTTCAATGCACCTTGGACTCCTTCCTTCAGGATCACTGACTCTTGATCATATGCTACCTTTTGAAATGTTTGAACATTGACCATTTCTTTTTGGTAGATTGATTCTGCATATTCCTTCCACCTCCTTTTGATGCTTTCTTTATCATTCAGTATTTTGCCCATAGAATCCTTCAGTTCTGCAAGTCGAGGATTGGAGTTTTTCTTCAGTTCCCTCAGTTTGAGAAATGCTGAGTATGTTCTTCCCTTTTGGTTTTTTAAATGCATGTCTTTGCATGTTTTGTTATAATATTTGACATTGTCTTCTCGAGCTAACCTTTGACATTTTCTGTTCAGCTCTTGCATCTTCTGATTTCTATTTGCTTTAGCATCTTTACACTGCAGAACAAGTTTCAGAGTCTGTTATGAAATCCATTTTGGTGTTTTCCTTCTCTTTTGTCTTCTCAATGACCTTTTGCTTTCTACCTATATTATGTTCTAAATGTTATCTCACAATTACTTTGGTCTTCAGTCTTTAGTCTCTAATACTTCAAATCTGTCCCAAAGCAAAAACAAAACAAAACATAACATAGAGTGAATGGAATGAAATACAATAGGATGAATGCAAAACTGATGTTCTCCCATGTAAACTATCACCCAATTCACAATAAAAACTTGCAAAAAAAAGATGACTATATACATGGACCTCACCAGATGGAATACAAAGAAATCAAATTGGCTACAAAAAGACAGTAGAAAAGAAAAATACCATATCATCAGCCAAAACATGGTGAGGGGCAGACTGTGGAACAGTCTCATATGAAAATCCAGGCTTCACTGACAAAAATGAAAACAAGTCCATGAAAGCCAAAATATGACCTTGAATATATCCCACCTGAATTTGGAAATCATCTGAATAACAGATTTGATATTAAAGACCATTAGATACTAAAGACCAAAGACCATAGAGTTGTGGGGATGACATCAAGAACATCATACAACAAAAAAGGAAAAGGTTAGTAAGAAGACAAGAAAACTGAAAAACACCAAAACAGATAACAGAAGAGACTCTGAAACTTGCTCTCCAGTGTAGAGATACTAAAGCAAATGGAAGAAATGAGGCGGTACAAGAGCTGAACAGAAAATTTCAAAGGCCAGCTCAAGAAGACAAAGTCAAATATTATAACAATGTGCAATGATCTGGAGTTAGAAAACCAAAAAGAAAGAACCTGCTCAGCATTTATCAAGCTGAGGGAACTGAAGAAATAACTCAAACCTCATATTGGAGGTTTCTGTGGGCAAAATATCGAATGATGCAGAAAGCATAAAAAAAAAAAAAAAAAAAAAGATGGAAGACAAACACACAGTCACTGTAACAAAAGGAAATGGTTGATGTTCAAACATTTCAAGAGGTGTCATAGGATCAAAAGCCAATGATCCTGACAGAAGAAATCCAAGGTTCACTGAAGGCAATGGCAAAGAACAAACCATCAGGAATGGATGGAATACAAATGGAAATCTTTCAACAAACTGATGTGGCCATTCACTCAACTACACCAAGAAATTTGGAAGACAACTATCTGGAAAAATGACTGGAAGCAATCCATATTTGTGCCCATTCCAAAGAGATGTAAAGACCAAAAAATCCTCACCACTGGACCAATAAATAAAATCACAATAAATGTAGAACAGTTTAGAGTTGTCAAAGTCTTCATTTTGCTTGGATCAACCATAAAACTCATGGAAGCAGTAGTCAAAACAATCAAGCGACATATTGCATGGGGCAAATCTGCTGCACATGACCCCTTTAAAGTGTTGAAGAGCAAATATGTCAGTATAAGGACTAAGTATTTTCTACAACCTCATATGAGTGTGAAAGTAGAACAGTGAATAAGGAAAACCACAGAAGAATCAATGTATTTAAGCTATTGCATTGGAGAATATTAAAAGTGCCATGAACTTCAAAAAGAACAAACCAATCTCTCTTGGAATAAACACAGCCTGAATGCTCCCTGGAAGCCAGCGTGAACAGACTTTGTCTCTTATACTTCAGATATACTGTCGGGAGGAACAAATCCCTGGAGAAGTATACCATGTGTGGTAAAGTGAAGGGTTGGAGAAAATGAGGAAGACCTCCCAATGACATGAACTGGCACAATGGCAAAGGCAATGGGTTCCGGCATAGCAACAATTGTGAGGTTGGCCCAAGACCAGGCAGTGTTTCATTTTACTGTGCATAAGATTGCTATGAGTCAGTACTGCCTCAATGACACCTAACAAAAACACCACCACCAACAACAAAAACAGCAAAATATATAGATAGATACATAGATAGATCGAACATTTGCTTAATAGTCCAGTGCTTTTCCTTTAGTGCCATGCCATGAGTCCAAATATACACATACATTTATTTATAGATATATAAATATTATCCCATCATACAAGTTAGATTTTGCAGTGTTCTTTGTGATTATGAATGCAACACCGTTTTCTTTTTCTACAGCACCACACCAGGTATCCAAATATATATGTTTGGACTCTTGGTGTGGTGCTGTAGGGTAATCACTGGACTGTGAACTAAAAGGTTGGCAGTTCAAACACATCAACTGCTCCTCAGAAACCTTGTACCCAGTTACTATGAGTGATAATCAACTTGATAACACTTACCAACAACAACCACAATATATATATATATATATATAAACATATTTAATTTTTTATGATTATATAAGATCATCTCACAACGATGTAAGTTAATTAGACCTGAATATTTTTAAAAACCTCTTTTTTTTAATTTTTTTATGAGTAGTAGCCTTTGTAACCCTGATAGCATAGTGAATTATGAGCTAGATTCCTAACCAGTTTAGCAGTTTGAATCTACCAGTTACCTCATGGGATAAAAAGCAGGCTTTCTGCTCCCATAAAGATTTACAGCTTTGAAAACTCTATACAGGCTTATTATGAGTCAGAACTGACTTATTGGCACATAACCACCACCACACCCATCATTAATAATATGTATGTATAGATATAGCTATATTTTCTTGTATATATTCATGACCTGAATGTTTTTGTTGTTGTTAAGTGGCACTGAGTCAGTTCTGACTCATCGTGATCCTTTATAGGGTTTTCATGGAGTGGCTGATGAATTTGAACAACCAACCTTGTGGTTTACACACACCTTGCAATCCAGTACTTTATCCCACAGCAATTCACCAGGACTCCAAGTGATGCCGAATAATTTATTCTTATTAAGATAGTGACTATTTTCTATGATTATAGGCTAAATCTGATGATTTTGTAATGGATTAAATGTAATTTTTCATTTTGCTGCTATGATATATAAGAAATTAATGAACTGTTTGTTCTACATTGGAAGATGTGACAGATTACATACAGGTTGCATACGTTGATTTTATTATTAGATAAACATTTTGAACATACTTTTTTTTCTTTGAAAACTTGCAAGTACTGGAGCATTCTTGACAAGGTTCACAAATATTTTTTTTTTTAAAGAAATGGCTGGAAATAGTAGTTACAAATTTAATTAATCTCAACAGTGTGACCAAATCAGTCATGGCAAACATGGTAAAGAGAAAAAAAAAAAAAAATCTCTGGAGGTTAAACTCACCTGGCCCCTAAAGCTCATAAGAGGTATAACCGTTCTGTATCCTTCAGAAATCATCAGACTTTTTAAAAGAGTTAAGATGCAGAATTATTCCCATAATATAATAAAAATGTTATAATTTGATTAGAATTAACAACTAAAATTTTCTAAAGAAGACAGAAATAAGATCACTGAATACTGCCAGGGATCAGTGCATTGTACAAATTGTTTAGGAAAATAAACTTTGCAATTCATTTATCAGGTATAGTTAGTATAGTTCACTAAAATTAGGTGTGTTTTTCATTATACCCCTAAATCATTAGCATTTTTGCCTTCCATTGTGTGTTTCACGTTTGCTTATATGACAGCTTAAATATGTCTTGAATTAATACTTTCTTGGGTAGTTACTGTTGTAAAACATTGTAAAGATCTTTGGCTACTATATAATTGAGGATTGTTACATGTAAGTTGATAAATTATTGGTATAATTTTTAAGAAGTGAACAAAGGAAAGATTATAAACAGGACTTTTCTCCTTCATATGTTTAAAAACATATCTAAAAGTAATTTGCAAAAGTCATAGCACAGGGAAATGCAAAATCTTCCCTCTATCTAATGCCAGTTGCCATATGTTTATCCCGTCTGATATCTATCAAGGGAAATATGTACTCCAGTATTGTTGTTGTTGTTAGGTTGAGTCAGTGCTGACTCATAGTGACCCTATGCACAACTGCTTGGGCCTGCGCCAACCTCACAATTGTTGCCACACTTGAGCCCATTGATGCTGACACTTTGCCAATCAATCTCATTGGGGGGTTTTCCTCTCCTCTGACTCTCCACCTTACTAAACATGATATTCTTCTCCAGTGACCGGTCCCTCCTGACAATATAGCCAAAGTATGAGAGATGGAGTTTGGCCATCCTGGCCTCCATTGAGCGATATGGCTTCACTTTTTCCAAAACAGATCTGTTTGTTCTTTTGGCAGCCCATGGTACTTTCAAGACTCCAGTGTTAAGGTAGGTAAATTTATGATTATTGTACACTGAAGAGCTGTCTAAGACAGACAAATTGGATATTGAGGGTTGGAAACCAGACTTTAAAAGTTAGAAATTAGAAAATGCAAATTGGCTTATCAGAAAGGAAACCAATGTAAGAGCACAGGTAAATTTTCCTATGTATATCAGAAATTAATACTCAGTAACATTACATTTTTCAAAACATTTATCATGGAATATTTCTAGGGGGAAATCTTGATTCATAAATAGGACAATTAATTATTAAATTTGAAAATTCATTTTTATTAGTTACTTAATTTTCTTCTTAGCAAGAAAATTTACTCATTTGTTTTTCAAACACTTTAGATTTTTAGACAAATTATAGAGAGCACATATCCTTTTACTGTGTCTAAGTTTTTGCCTTTCCCAGAATGTCAGTAAGTTGGTATCATAAAGCATGCAACTTTTCAAACTCTTTTTTATTTTGCATAGCAACATGAATAGAAAGTTCTTTCATATTTCTTTGTAAGCTGCTAGTTCATTTATGTTTATTATTGAATAATATTCTTCCATTGTGTGATGTGCCATTGTTTATTTATACATTCATTTACTAAAGGACATCCTTTTTTTTACCCCTACCTAGAGATTTGTTGCTTTTCCTTAACAGTTTTGTTTGACTTTAGCTGGTAAATTGAGCATAATAATTAAAAAAAAAAAACAAAAAAAAAACTTTAAATAAATGAAAGGACAGTTACAGATAATAAAGTAATTGGAATAGATTGCAATAAAATGACATAATTATAAATGGCTGCAGCTGTATGAAAAAAAAATTAGCATAGTTATTATAAATCACAAAGCAAGAAAAGCAAAAATTAATTTAAAACATTTGTAATGGTAAAGAAAATTTCACAATTAAAACTTCAATAAAACAACAGCAATAATTCGAATGCAATTTGGTAAACTATTCAGATACAACCAAACACTTCATGAGGATTGTTATATTGGCTCAAAAACTCAGGGTTATGGATTCTTAATTATACCCTGTCAAGTAGCTTAACATTTTTAGAGTTCCTTTTCTACTCATCTTACCAGTTCTCTAAGTCATTACAAGGTCTAAAAATTAGGAGTCACTATCCAAGATACCAAGGAGTCCTGGTAGCTTAGTGGAGTATGGCTTGGAATGCTAACTACAAGATCAGCAGTTTGAATCTACCAGCCACTCCCAGGGAGAAAGATGAGGCTTTCTCTTCCAGTAAGATTTACAGCATCAAAAACCCTATGCAGGGTCGCTATGAGTTCAGACTGACTCCATGGCACACGACCACCATCCAAGATACCACAATTGGTCTCCATTTGCCTGAATCAAGAGAGGAATGATACTAAGAAACCAGAGAATGAACTGGAATACAAGTGTAGTTGCTGCTGGAAGTTACTACCTACTGTCATGATACTAGAATGGGAGGTTCTAGGCTATTATTATTGTTAAGCGCCTTTGAATCGGTTCCGACCCAAAGCGACCCTGTACAGGGTTTCCGAGGCTGTGAATCTTTATGGGCGCAGAAAGCCTCATCTTTCTCTCACGGAGCAGCTGGTAGTTTCAAACTACTGACCTTGCGGTACACAGCCCTATTAGTAACCACAACGCAACCAGAGCTCCTTAGGCTATTATGACTGACCTTTTAATCAAGGACTCATGAAAAGTAACCTGATCAAAAGTTGAAATATATGAAACAAAACTTCAAGTTTTTAATATAATCCATATTTACTGGGTGCACTGAGTCTAGAGGAACCTTTGACTCTGTTGCTCTTAGAAATGTTCAAAACATACAGCTGAAACTATAGACGTCATCTACAAACCAAGAAAACTTGCTAGCTGAATTACTGAATGAGCATTGTGCTCTTTAAAAAAATATATTAATATTAAATCAAACTTACAACAGTTACTCTGTGGTATAGATAAGTAGTTTGTTGTTGTTGCTAAGTGCCTGTCGAGTCTATTCACACTCATAGTGATCTTGTATAGGGTTTCCAAGGAGCAATTGGTGGGTTTAAACTGTCGACTTTGTGGTTCACAGTCCAGTGCTGACCCTGCCAGGACATAGGTAGTTTATAGGGTAGTGAACAGAGGTGAAATAATATTGGGAGATATCATGAGAATGGTGACACAGCATGAAGACTATGCTTAATGTCATTGAGCTTTACATGCAGAAATTGATAACTGGATGTATAAGCTGATGTGCATATTTTGGCTCAAAAGAAAATGAAAGTGTTCTAAAATATCAAAAAAACATAATTTAGTTTCTTATTGTTTCCCAGATGGACATTGTAAGCATGAGTCCATGTAGTGCCACAGTTACATATTCCAATTTTAAATGTTTAAACAGAATTAATATTTGGGTAGAGAACTGTTAAAAAAAAAAAAAAGTTCATTATAATATGAAATATTTAAAGGAAAAACAAGCAAACATAGAAACTCACTGCCATCAAATTGATTCCAACTTATAGTGAAACTACAGAACAGAGTAGAACTGCTTTCTTGGGATTGAGATTGTATATCTTTATACGAGTTGGTAAAATTCATCCTTCTCCCTTTGAGTAGCTGGTCAGTTTGTACAGCCAAACTGTGGTTAGTAGGCCATTGTTTAATTCACTGTGATACCTGGGCTCCTTATTTCAGGGAAAGCACACATAAATGAACTGAATTTAGGAAGTGGATGATTTGAATTAATTATTTTACTTTTAGGAAGGATGAATAATGTCTCAAATAAGTCTGGGCAGGATTCTGTTTATTCATTAAATATAGGTATTATTATAGATTATTATTTTAGGTAGAGTAAATATAAAAGAACAATTTGCCTTTCATAATTTGCATCCGCTGAAAGAAATCCCTGGATGGTGCAAAGATTTGTGTTCAGCAATTATCCTGGAGGTTGGTAGTTGGAATTCACCCAGTGGCAGTGTGGGAAAAATGACCTGATGATCTGCTTCCATAAAGATTGTAGCCCCAAATACTTAATGGATCAGTTCCACTCGCTAAAACTTGGGATTACCATGAGTCAGAATCAAATCAACAGCACAAGAAAACAGCATACTCTGAAAAGGTAAATTAAATGAGTGTTTTGTACAATTTGCTTTTCACTGAGGATTTGGAAAAAAAACAATATTAAACTCCGTATATCAGATGTTATGGCCAAACACATTTTTTTTTTTTACATAATTCCAAAGATATCCATACATATTAATGAATATTTGATCCATTTATAAACACAGTTTTGACACACTTAGTTAAAAATAAATTCAGAAGGCTATTCCAGAGAATATAGTGTGAACAGATAATGAAGAAACTATTTCCCTTTAAATCACTTAAAATATTTAATAAACTATGTAGAGGAAGATAAAGGAAGCTATGCCATTATTTTCAAGGAACATACATCAGAAATTTGATTTATGTGATCAAATTTAGATATAAAACACTATCAAAGTGCACCGAGTCAGGTTTTTTATTCAAACACTTTCAAAGCCTCATGAATATGAGTTATGTGGACCTTTCACAGCTGCTGACAGAAAGGGAATCTGTTACTGAGCATATCTGGGAAGCTTATTAGGATTTGTAGTTGCTTTTATGCCTTTATCCAAATGTGTAGAAAAGAATGAAGATGTGAGTAAAATTAGTGAGAACGTAAGATCCACAATTTCCAGAAACAGAACAGGAGAGGTTCAAATCAAACTACTATTTTAGGTGTCTTCAGTTCCTTTCATTGTTTTAGCATAAAGATGTTGAAAATAAGTTACATCAGCATATTCTTAAAAGTAAACAAATCTCATGTGTTTATAACCAATGTACAATTTATCCCTTATAGAATTTTGCTGTATCTCAGTTACTGTTCATAATTTGATTCTGAATTCCTTGGCTCTGGTAATTATGTGTCAATGACTCATTTCTAACTCATACCAATCCTGTATAGGGTTTCTGAGGCTGCAAATCTTTACAACAGCAGAAAGCTTCATCTTTCTCCTGGTAGATTAGAACTGCTTACCTTGAGGTTTGCAGCCCAGCTCATAATCCACTATGCTACAAAATATCCTTTGTGAATTACTTGAATCCGACATATTGATTTCAGTTCTAATATGAAAAACTTCTGTACTTTATTCAAATGCAATTGTCCCCCACTTCTCAAAAGTTCACTTTTACAAAAGATGTACATTATTGCCTGCTAACGAAAAGAAATCCTAAGTTTTTTTTGCTTTCACAATAAAAGGAGAAAGTCAGAACTAATATTCAGCATTATTTTTGTGACAAATTCTTAAGGAGGCAGCTCAGTACATCTAGAGCCAAACATAGCCTAGCCATGATCTTTCCCAAGGCACTACGCTCAGCATCTAAGCATGAAACCTCCATAGATTTCAAATCTCTGTGAACACTATACATCAGTGTTATTTTAGGTCTATTGTGCTAGTTAATAAAATTGGTAAGCCCCTTTTTGGTCTGGCTGTGATCAACATATTTTCCCATTTAAATAATAATAATTGCTTCCTTGCTATATACCATTTTGGTTTCTAAAATTTCTTAAATGCTCTACTTTTGTATACTATGGGAAACCTGTAATCCCATAACTCGATATACCAATTTATCCCTTAAATGTATGAAGCTTTTGTTCCTTCTGCTTGGATACTCACATCTTTTCCTATGTCTTATAATCCCAGGGAGACTGCACCATATTAGCAGACATGGACAATACCACCATCATCACAGAATTTATCCTTATGGACATTTCAAGTTCTAGGAAACTCCAAGTCTTGCAGGGTCTTTTGTTCCTAGTAATTTATCTGGGATCTCTGACTGGAAATGTACTCACTGTTACCGTTATTGCTATAGATCCACATCTTCACTTTCCAATGTACTTCTTTATAGCCAATTTATCATTTGTAGATGTTTGCTATATCTCAGTTACTGTTCCCAAATCAATTATAAATTCTTTAACAGGCAAGAAATTAATTTCTCTCCCAGCATGTGCTGCTCAGATTTTCCTGATTCTTTCCTTTGGAATCACAGAGCTGGCCTTTCTTGTTGTGATGTCCTATGATCGCTATGTTGCCATCTGTCACCCATTGCACTATGGGCTCATTGCCACTCCACGTATGTGTGCACAAGCAGTAGGGGGATCCTGGGCCAGTGGGCTGGTCTATTCAGCCATCCATACAGGGAGCATATTCAGACTTCCATTCACAGAGTCCAATGTGATCCATCAATATTTCTGCGATATTCCTCAAATTTTGAGAATTTCATCCTCTTATGTGAAGTTTTCTGAGTATGTTCTGATTGCTGTTAGCTCAAATATAATTTTAGTATGTCTTATCATTTTATTTATGTCGTATGTTAATATATTTTCAACTGTGCTTAATATGTGCTCTGCAGAAGCCCGTAAAAAAGCCTTATCTACCTGTACCCCACAACTGGTGATACTCATTCTATTTGTAATTTCTGCACTGATTGCTGCCTTAGGTCCCCTCTCAAATAAGGCATCTCTTAAAAATCTTCTCATTGCCATGTTCTACACCATGGTTCCCCCATTCATAAACCCCATCATCTTCAGTCTGCGGAATAGGGATATTAACATTGCTCTTAGAAGAATGTTCAACAGGTATTTTCATTTCTCTGTCAGAACTTTTCTTGATTAAAATAAAATTTAAAACAAAAAACTTTAAAGAGATTTAGTTTTATACAATACAAACTTAAAAAGACAAAAATTATACAAAGTTCACTCTTTGCATAAAAAAGGAAACTAATTGACCTAATATTTATACTTGATCTTATACAAAGGGCCAGTAAGTGATTGACCTAATATTTAAATATGAGTATTATAAACAAACATTTCCATTGATTCATTAGATTAATGTATTACTAATGCTAATATCCATGTCTTGAGATACATTTCAATTGTTTTCTAAACAAAACTAGTTATAGATTTATTTATGGGTATAATTATTACCATTTTTGTATTTTATTGTTACTGATGCTGTTCAGTGTCATCAATTTGATTCCAACTCATAGAAACCCTATTTAGGGATTCTGAGAAGTGGCTGGTTAATTTGAACTACCAACCTTGCTGTTCAAACCTATCTTGCAGTCCAGTGCTTATCCTAAAGCAATATACCATGACCCCATTTTTATATATAAGCAACAACATATTTTAGTAATTAAAAAACATTGGCATTGGTGTTTGAAAAGCTGAAATATAATCACTGGTGTATGTCCACATTTCTCCACCTACCCCTTGTATCCCTTATTCTAACATGTGTACAGCATTTGCAATTTTCTTTCATAGTTTTTATTGTACAAATGTCTAAAATGCATTAGTTGTGACTTTATTTTTATAGCTGTGTCTGTGTATAGGTATTTACATGTGCAACAATGTATTTAATGTCTATGTCTCTACATAACAAAAATATTCCAAGGATAAAATGTTGATAAATTGTCACATATATGGCAAGAAATGAACATATTTTGGTTAATATCTGTATTTTCTTAGTAAATTCTTAGTGAACTCACAAACAGTTCTGGTTTTCTTAGGCCTGAGAATTTTTGTTGATACTTGACATGTAATAAAAAAAAAAAAAAAAAAAAGAATCTCAAAGTTTCAGTCTTCAGCATGGGCACTTAACAGTAATCTACAGTTTTCACCAGACAAATATTAAAATATTCCATTGAAATATAATAAACCAGAGTATGGAACTATAGGAAAGAAGGAAGGTTGGAGTGAAATGAGAACTCAGTTATGTGAATAACTTTCAGTGTCACGAAACAAATGTTTCAATCACAAAACAAGGCCACTCCTTGGAAATCCTGTACGGGATTACTGTGGCTCAAAACCACTGGACAACACTTAGCAACAATAACATCTTACTCAAGATTGCAACATAATAGAGTGAACAGTTTTGTGGCAACTACTTATCAAATACAATGCATTCAATAAAACTTAACAAAAACAAACTCGAATGATAAGTATAGTGGTGGTAGTGATGTGCTGTGGAGTCCGTTGGTGCTGTGGAGTCTGTTCTGATTCATAGTGACCCTGGATAGGGCTTCAGAGGCTGTAAATCTTTAGGGAAGCTGATTCATCTTTCTCCTACGGAATGTCTGGTAGTTTGGAACTGCTGACTTTGAGGTTAGCAGCCCAATTCACGACTACTAAACTACCAAAGCTTCTTAAGCACATGTACAGAAAACTAAAACATTTTAAAGAGGACTTTGTACATAGACATGTGTAGGCTAATACTGTGCAACATGTGGAACAAATAATAGCTGATTCCATTCCATCAGTTAAAAATCCAAGTCATAGTGAGCATATGAGAGCACAGCAGAACTGTCCCAAAGTTATAGTCTTTATTGTTGCTTTCTACCACATCGTGCCCCCTAAAGGCAGGTAGTGGGTTAAAACCTCCTTCATTGTGGTTTGCAGTTCAGCAATTAATCACTTTACCATCAGGGCTCCTTAGAAAACCAGCCCACTGCAATTGATTCTATAGGACACAGTAGAAGTTCTCTTTAGGGTTTCTGCAGTTGTAGATCTGTATGGCAGCAAAAAACAAACAAACAAAAACAAAGCCTTCATCTTTCTCCCGTGGGGTGGTTGCTAGGTTGTTGAGTTTGAACTAATCTTGTATTTAGCAGCCCAGCCCATTGCTTAACCGACTGTACCACACAGGGTCCTAATATATGAATACATATTGAAAAATAAACAGAGAGACTTTAAGAGAGAATGGGATATAATTACCTTCAAATTATTGTTATTGTTGCTAAGTTGTTCTTGTTAAATGCCATCAAGTCAGTACTGACTCATAGCGACGCTGTGCAAAACAGACTAAAACACTGCCCAATCCTGTGCCAACCTCAAAATTGTTGGTATGTTTGAGCCCATTGCTGCTGCCACTGTGCCAATCCAGCTCATTGGGAGTTTTCCTTTTTTTCTCAGTCCCTCCACTTTACTAAACATGATACACTTCTCCAAGGATTGGTCCCTACTGACAATATGTCTGTCTGAACTTTGAGAGACGAAGTCTGGCCATTAGGGTTTCCAAGAAGCATTCTGGCAGTACTTCGTGCAACACAGATTGGTTTGATCTTTTATCAGCCTGTGGTACTTTCAGTATTCTCCTCTAAAACCATATCTTAAATGCATTAATTCTTCTCTGGTTTTCCTTATTCACTATCTAACTTTCACATACATATAAAGTTACTGAAAATACCATGTTTTTTGTCAGGAAAACCGTAGTCTGACATTTCTGCTCTTAAACATTTTTAAATAGTCTTGTACAGCAGATTTGCCTAATGTAATAAATAGTTTAATTTCTTGACTGTTGCTTCCATGAGTGTTAATAGTTGATCCAAGCAAAATGAAATCATTGATAAATTCAATCTTTTTCATATAGATGTTTTTTTTATTGATCCAGGGATGAGGATTTTTTTCTTCTTAACATGGAGGTGCAAGACATACCTAAGGCTGTGGTCTCTGATCTTCACCTGTAAGTATTTTAAATCCTCTTCATTAGCAAAAAAAAACAAAAAAAAAACAGGTTGTATCATCTGCATATGGCAGGTTGTTAATGAGTATTTCTTTAATCTTGATGCCACATTTTTATCAAATAATTCAGTTTCCTATTCTGTGCTTAGCATACAGACTGAATAAGTATGTTGAAAGAATACAACCCTGGCACACAACTTTCCTAATTTTAAACTATTCAGTACTCCCTTGCTTTATTTTATGTAAAAGACAGTGATTTACAAATGTTGTTTGGTATTCTTAAGTAGAAGACCTGGTATGTTACCATAGGATAAGCACTGGACTTCTAACCACAAGGTCAGCTATTCAAACTCAGAAGCCACTCCTCAGAAACACTATATAGTGTAGCTATGAGTCGGAAATGAATTGATGGTACTTAACTGTTGCAGACCGTGTAAGCCTGGTCAGAGGTTCAAGGCCCTATAGGCCCGAGTGTTACAGGTCGCAGGCTCTGAGGAACAGATCTAGTCACCTGGCAGTTAATAACAAATTATTTTTCATCTTAGTGTCCAGTTATATTTTATTAATTGCAGACATGAAGCCCTTGATATACACAGATAAATGTAATATTTTCCTAAAAGTCAAGACTGTAAAATTCCAAACAGGCAAAGTTCTTCCATCAGAGAATTCATTCAAGGTAAATTGGGTGGCTCCCTGGTCTGTTCCAAGGACAATAGGAATGCTCTCCCTAAAGTGTTTCCAGGTGCTGCCTATTCACCCAGGCGCCTCTTTTCCTGAAGAACCTGGGCTGGGCAGCCAACACAATGGGAATCCTCCCAATCCTCCCTTTCCTCCCTCCATTTGAGGCTAGGTGCTAAAAGGTATGTTAATTAACCTTGAGAAACCAAGTTGCGGTTGTGAGATTCGAACCTGCAAAGTATGATGTAAAGTTGCCTGAATGTCTGGAAAAGTAAGATTGACAGCTGCACTTTGTCTTAGTCCCCTCCTAGCTTTGTGTAAAGTACCTCCCCTAAATAAAAGGAAGGCTCAGAACGAATCCAGGTGCATTACGACTGGCAAGGCATGCATTACAGCATGCAGGGAGCACAGTCCAGCCTTGCAACCATACTGCCTGTTTAGCTAAGATGTTTACTATGCAGGATATTACGTGGCTGAGATGTTTGCAACGCAGGATCTGCCTGATGCCAGTCCAGCATTCACTCTGGTTTTGGAGTGCCTCTTTGTCTCTCTCTTTGCGTCTGTGTGTCTCTTTTGCTATCTCTATCGCCGAACCCCTATGTCGAGGCCAGTCCCCGGCACTTAACAACAATAACAGGTGCCATCAAGTTGGTACTTGTTCATAGCGACCCTATGCACAACAGAATGAAACACTGCCTGGTCTTGGGCTAGCATCACAATTGTTGCCATATTTGAGCCTGTTGATGATACCACTTTGTCAATCCATCTCACTGGGTGTCTTCCTGTTTTTCTCTGACCCTCCACCTTGCAAAACACTATATCCTTCTCCAGTGGCTGGTCCCTCCTGACAATATGTCCGAAGTATGAGAGACAAAGTTTGACCATCCTGGCCTCAAAGGAGCACTTTGGCTACACTTCTTCTAACAAAGATCTGTTGGTTCTTTTGACAGTCCATGGCACTTTCAGTATTCTCCTCCAACACCACAACTCAAATGCATCAATTCTTCAATGGTCTTCCTTACTTACTATCCAGCTTTTGCATGCAAATGTGGTTATTGAAAATACCATGGGTCAGGTGCACCTTAGTCCTCCAACTGACATCTTTGTTCTTTAACACTTTAAATAGATATTTTGCAGCAGATTTGCCTAATGCAATACATTGTTTGATTTCTTGACTGCTGTTTCCATGAGTGTTGATAGTTGATTCAAGGAGAATAAAGTGCTTGAAGACTTCAATATTTTCTCCATTGTTAATAATGTTGTTTATTGGTCCAGTGGTGAGGACTTTTGTTTCCTTTACATTGAGACTCAATTCATACTGAAGGCTGTGGTCCTTGACATTCATCAGTAAGTATTTTAAGTCATCTTCTCAGATTTCT
>NW_006409201.1:85111-86069 GCF_000296735.1 Chrysochloris asiatica | reverse complement strand
AGAATACTCATACTTCACAATGTTGTCCGTAGCTTGTCATGATCTGCCCAATTGAAAGTCTTTGCATAGTCAATAAAGCACAGGTAAATATCCTTCTGGTATTCTCTGCTTTCAGCGAAGATCCATCTGACATCATCAATGATATCCTTCATATTATAGCCTCTTCTTAATCTGTCTTGAAACTCTGGAAGTCCTCTGTCAATGTATGCTTGCAGCCGTTTCTGTATTACCTTTAATAAAATTTTACTTTCATGAGATATCAAAGATATTGTCCGATAATTTTTGCATTCTTGTTGGGTCACCTCTCTGGAATGGGCACAAATATAGATCTCTCAAATCAATTGGTCAGATAGTTGTCTTCCAAATTTCTTGGCATAGGTGAGTGAGCGCCTCCAGTGCCAGCTCACTTTGTTGAAAGATTTCCAATTCCCCGGCCCCCCATGAATTTCTTGTGCCTTGTTCATTACCAATTCCTTCACTGCACCTTGGACTTCCTTCTTCAGTATCATTGACTCTTGATCATATGTTATCGCTTGAAATGGCTGAATATCAACCATTTTCTTTTGGTACAGTGACTGTTTATTCCTTCTATATTCTTTTGATGCTTTCTGATTCATTCAATGATTTTCCCAGAGAATCCTTCAATAGTGAAAGTTGAGGCTTAAATATTTTCTTCAATTCTCCCAGCTTGAGAAATGCTGAGAGTGTTCTTCCTTTTTGATTTTCTGACTCCAGATCTTTGCGCATTTCATTGTAATATTTGACTTTATCTTCTCGAGTTGACCTCTGAAATTTTCTGTTCAGCTCTTGTCCCTCCTCATTTTTTCCATTTGCTTTAGCATTGGAAAATTTCTTCATTGAAGAGCAAGTTTCAGTGTCTCTTCTGACATCCATTTTGATCTTTTCCTTCTTTCCTGTCTTCTTAATGACTTTTTAAATTTTATAAAATTATACATGT